>NC_091750.1:33482317-33564817 GCF_043380555.1 Nothobranchius furzeri | reverse complement strand
GGCAACAATTGATGTGCACGGTGAGAAGGGTCCGAGGTGTAAATAGACGCTAATAAAAGACAATGTCCATATTTGCCTTTGAATCTACTTCTGTGTGTGAGTGAGTGTGTGTTTGAATGTTTACATGAGGATTATGTGGTGTATGAGACGAGGAAGCGGCTGCAGGACCATAACCCAGGTCCCACAGGTGCCAGTTAAAAGAGCCTCTGCATGCAGGCAGCTTATCTGAAGTGACCAAGGATCAGTTTGTCCACTCCATCCTATCATCTCCTTCTGGACTCTAGTACTAAAACTACTCAGCTCGAGGCACGACTCACCACTGACCTCAATAAAGAACGCCGACGCGTTGTTGATGTTGTCAGGGTTAAAAATTAAATGTAGTTTTGCTTCAAATTCAGAAATAAGAATGAATAACGACTCATTTTGTGTTGTGGCGTGCTTAATGAACCACAAACTGTTTTCATATATCTAAATATTTACATAAATGTTTTAAATTTGATTTTCTTCAGTGTGGGAGAGATGTACAGTAGCTGTTTGTTCCCCCAGGGCCATGTTTTCAAGTCACTTAGGAGCCATTTCGTCTCCACAGAGTGCATCGTTCTCTGAGGAATAGAGGAATCTTGTGTCTACCGGTGATTTATGATCCCACCACGTCTTGCCTTGAAGGAAAAGTGACAGAGTTTGCAGTAATTGAGGTAAGTGATGGTTTAGTTTTCCTTTTAATAAATCGTGTTTGCTCGGTTTTTGAGGACGGGGGAGATGAGAAAAGTTGTGTGAATGTCATCAAACACAAAACAAAGTGTGAGTTGGAATTTATGATGTCAGCAACTACTTGGGGGCAAACTTTTGATGTCAAGATAATAAAGATGTGTGTTTCAGTCATGTTGGGTAAACCTCACAATAAATTATTCAATAAAAACGTCTGTAATAAACCAACATTTCTGACCCACCATAGATTAATAGTCACTTCTTCATCCTAGCGTCTTTTAGAGCGAAGATAATTTATTCTTGACATATCAGAATGGTGAAAATTCATCCAAAGAGCAACCTTAACTGGCAGCACTCTGACTGAGAAAAGTTCAGAGAAATTGTTCATACGTGACAGATCATTAGCCGACCATCTTCTAGTGTGTAAATGTGCCACGACATGGCTTTAAACCCATCCCCCATGACCACTCCTCAGGTGTGACAAGTTCTCTCTCCCTCCGGTCTTTCTGTGTGGAAACACACATCTATCGTAGCATGCGATAGAAAAAAAGCTCATGGGATTTAATCAAAGCCAGCTGATTCACATCCGCATCAAAAGTTCAAACATTTTCATGTTACTCCTGACAGGTGCATCACGCGCTGGCAGGTATGTGCATCCTATTCTCTAAAGACCACAGTATGTTTCGCTGTCAAGTAGCCCCGTCAGAATAAACGCGTTTCATCTGACGGCAGCATCAATGTCATGCATTTAAATTCAATGGGACAATTGAAAATAATCAAAATAATGGTAACGCTTCCTTTTACAGTTCCCTAATTACTGTGTACTTACGTGGTAATTACATTGTAAGTTCATGTGTAATATTATTTCTGAGTTCTTAAACAGTTATTACCAAGTAACTCAGGTTCAATTCTAGTTTTTATTTTTTTAATCATTCCCAGTATAAACCGCTTTACATAATAATTACCCTTTATTACAAATATACACTTTACTAACACAATAAAATACTTTGACTTACTATGCAATTACCATGCAAGTACTTAGAAATTAGGGGAATGTAAAAGGAACTGTTACCAAAATAATCAATGTTCTAAAAATGACACAAAGGACAACATAATACCTACTTTTGAGTAAATGACAGGGTCGTCGGTTCAAAGGTGAGTGGCAGCTTTGTTGAGCGGAACAAAATAAGCCGTAGAGGTATTAGGAAACACAACACAAGCACTAGTCAATCTCTCCCATTACTGTTATTAGTAATCCAAGCAGACACCCAGCGGCAGACACCAGCTTCTCTGCAAATGCATTTTAATCACTAATCATGCCTGTGGGATGTTGAAAGTGTCCCAGATTCAGAGCGACTCGAGCTGACAGATCAATTTGACAAACTTTACAGGCACACACTAGGAGCTGGAAAGCAGTCTTTAATCTGATGTGCTGTGAGGAGGAAAATGTCAATGACACCGAGCCAAAAGGCCTCACACCCAAAAGGTAATCGTGTAGCTCAAGCCTGCCTCCCACTCTGCATTCGACTGTACTGTAGATGTCAGCTGGGTTTAAAGTGGGGATGTCTGATGTTGGCTTGCCTATGTTGTATATGGTGGTGGTCGGAGGGACCGGTGGCGCCAGTGCTCGGCAGCCTCGCCTCTGTCAGTGCGCCCCAGGGCAGCTGTGGCTACATTGTAGCTCATCCCCACCAGTGTGTGAATGTGTGTGTGAATGGGTGAATGACTGATTGTGTTGTAAAGCACCTTGGGGGGTTCCAGGACTCTAGAAGGTGCTATATCAAATACAGGCCATTCACCATTATATGTGAGGTTCCCCCTCATAAAGAAGAAAACTAACTTCAGGCCACAAATTAAACATGTATTCCATCATGCTAACTTTAAAGGTGTGGTTCACTGAAAAAACATGTTTTAATGATTATTTCTGATTATATTGGGTCACGCTGAGTTTTTCATGCAGGCTGAACACTACACTAGACGGTGAAACTCTAGGATTAGAAAATCCCAACAGATCTATGTCACATTGTCACTTATCATTCATAGACTCACGTGATGGGAGAGCTGTTGTTTTTCTAGCATCTAACACCCCGATTGATAAAAGCTAATTGTTAGCATTAGCAACATCACCGCACAGAATAGCTCTTCCAGTATGGTGTTAATTGTGGAGATGAAGCATCCACTTTGCAATTCAGTGGTAGAGTTGCGTTGCTGTAATCTAATCCGAGGCAAGATGTTCAAATATCAGGAAAAAAGACTCCAAAACCTGCTATTTCTCTCATTAACTGCCAATGACAACTATAGTTGTCATTGGCAGTTTTTTACTGTGTGGACGTCGGAACAAGTCCCCGCACCGTGAGAACAAACATGTCAGCTCTAAAGCTGATCTTCACCTGCGTACGTCACACGTCACGTGATCAGGAAGCAGCAAATCCATGTGTTGGAAGATCGTTTTGGGCCGCTGCTGTAAAAAATGGAGGCGCGAACCAGAAAAGCTTCTGCCGACCACAATTCAACAGCGGATTATGAAAGAACGGATAACGCTCAAAACACGCAGATTCTTCCTGATGTAAGAGTTGAGTCTACTCTTTGTTTTGGTAGTTTTGGTAGTTTTTGTAGTTTTGGCGTCGACATCATCCTAGCGCACAATGTTCTGTGACTCTTAAAAAACAGTGACAACGCTGAAAAACGCTGGCAGCGAAGGGCTTTTCTGTTCAGGAAACAGCTGGCAGTGAATGAGTTAATTGAAGTTAACCAATGGAAAAAAGTACCAGATTCATTTTGTCTCCAAGAGCAACTCAAATCCTGACAAACGCAAACTACACAAGTTTAATTCCTATTTCTCAAATTGTGCCAAACAAAAAACAGTAAAAAACAAACAAAAACAATCTCAAACTCAGCGGATCTGTCATATTTTGTCATGTTGGGTGAGATGAGGAGTAGCTGAGAAGTTTGATGTATAATATGTGCACATAATTATGTCCGTGTACGAATAAAAACAACCACTGACACCTTCTGAAGTCTTAATCACATCTAAGTATCAAGGCCTATGTTGTTGGTTTGCAAGGCTTCTAACTAAGTTTTATTGTTATAGAGCAGTGCACTACCAACACTGTCTATAGTGGGGACGGTGTGCTGCTGACCTCTACTCAGGACGTTGTGGATCGGTGGGCAGAATACTTTGAAGACCTCCTCAATCCCACCGACACATCTTCCAGTGAGAAAACAGAGTCTGGGGACTTTGGGTTGGCCTCTCAAATCTCTGGTGCTGAGGTCACTGAGGTGGTTAAAAAGCTCCTCTGTGGCAAGGCTCCGGGGGTGGAGGAGATCCGCCCGGAGTTCCTTAAGGCTCTGGATGTTGTGGGGCTGTGTTGGCTGACGCGGCTCATGGACATCGGGGGCAGTCCCACTGGGCTGGCAGACCGGGGTGGTGGACCCCTTATTTAAAAAGGGGGGCTGCAGGGTGTGTTCCAACTACAGGGGGATCACACTCCTGAGCCTTCCTGGTAAGGTCTATTCAGGGTTCTGGAGAGGAGGGTCCGTCGGACTGTTGAACCTCAGATTCAGGAGGAGCCATGTGGTTTTGGTCCTGGCCGTGGAACACTGGACCAGCTCTAGACCCTTAGGGGGATCCTGGAGGGTGCGTGGGAATTTGCCCAACCAGTCTACATGTGTTTTGTGGATTTGGAGAAGGCGTTTGACCGCGTCCCTCGGGGGGCCCTGTGGGGGGTACTCCGGGAGTGTGGGGTACCAGGCCCTCTGATACGGGCTGTTAGGTCCCTGTATGACCGGTGCCAGAGCTTGGTCCGCATTGCCGGCAGCAAGTCGGGCTGGTTCCCAGTCAGAGTTGGACTCCGCCAAGGCTGCCCTTTGTCACCGATTCTGTTCATAACCTTTATGGACAGGATTTCTAGGAGCAGCCAAGGTGTGGAGGGGATCCATTTTGGTGGCCTGAGGATCAGGTCTCTGCTTTTTGCAGATGATGTGGTCCTGTTGGCTTCATCAGAACGTGATCTTCAGCTTTCGCTGGAGCGGTTCACAGCCGAGTGTGAAGCAGCTGGGATGAGAATCAGCTCCTCTAAATCTGAGACCATGGTCTTGATTCAGAAAAGGGTAGAATGCCTTCTCCGGGTCAGGGATGAGGTCCTGCCCCAAGAGGAGGAGTTGAAGTATCTCGGGGTCTTGTTCACGAGTGAGGGAAAGCTGGAGCGTGAGATCGATAGGTGGATTGGTGCTGCATCTGCAGTGATGCGGGCGTTGTACCGGTCTGTCGTGGTGAAGAGAGAGTTGAGTCAGAAGGAGAAGCTCTCGATTTACCGGTCGATCTACGTTCCTACCCTCACCTATGGTCATGAACTTTGGGTAGCGACCGAAAGAACAAGATCGCAGATACAAGCGGCCGAAATGAGTTTTCTCCGAAGAGTGGCTGGGCTCTCCCTTAGAGATAGGGTGAGAAGCTCGGTCATCCGGGAGGGGCTCGGAGTAGACCCGCTGCTCCTCCACATCGAGAGGAGCCAGTTGAGGTGGCTCGGGCATCTGGTCAGGATGCCTCCTGGACGCCTCCCTGGGGAGGTTTTCCGGGGACGTCCAATTGGGAGGAGACCTAAAGGTAGACCAGGACACGCTGGAGGGACTATGTCTCTCACCTGGCCAGGGAACGCCTTGGGATTCCCCCGGAGGAGCTGGCCCAAGTGGCTGGGGAGAGGGAAGTCTGGGCCTCTCGCCTTAGGCTACTTCCCCCCCGACCCGACTCCGGATAAGCGGATGAAAATGGATGGAGGGATCAAACTTATCCATTCAAGTGTATGTATCACACACAGGTGTCACCTGTAAACAGGAAATGCCTTGCACACATTTTATAAAGTTTGACACTATGAAAAATGTGTCTCTTATTCAAATAATTCAGTTGTTTTCCTGTGGATAGGCACAATTTATCGCTGTGTCAGACATAAAGCAGAATACTTATGGAAATAAGGTGATTTTCTTCATATTTCTTTCAAAATCTGATTGCAAAGAATGAGTTTAACTTTTTAAAATTAAGAAAAAGTAAAATAACAACAACAAACTTCAGCTCAACACATTTTAATATAATTTTTGTGCCACAAATGTAAAATAAAAAGTAAATGTAATTAAAATACAACATGAATCGTTATTATTGTAATGCAGTTCTTTTGTATCTGTGAGTTTTCTGTCTTTTTATCTCATCTGATGCTTATTTTTCTGGTGACAAAATTATTCATTGTACAAGTAGTGAATCCTCTCAGCTCTCTGATAGAAGACGAACTATTTTTGTGCCGTTTCTTCAAAAGGTTAAAACAAAATTCTTGCTATTTGGGTCTTTACAATGTGCTTCAAGGGATTAGGAAGTCATGCTGTCACTTTCCCTGCACTCTCTGTAACGGATGACAAACGTGACAGCCTGACGTATCACGTTATTCCCTCAACGCCCCAGACATGTGGCAAAACTATTCCGAAAGCGTGCCGTTTTATTTAGTTCAGCACAAACACGTTTGGGACTTATTTTGAAAGTTTTATCAGGATTTTAAAACTCAGGGGTTGAGCGGGTGATGCTGAATAGATCTGTTTAAAGAGCAAAAGAGTGATTTAAATAGAAACACACTCAGTACAAGAATAAATATTGTGGTTGGTTAAACAGGTGATAGAGAAGCCTTCTCTGGCCACTTGATCAGACATCAACACTCAATTTAAAATAACTCCGACACTTAACTGGTTGTCTCTAAGTACATAAGCCTATTTGTCTTAATTAACACCTTGAGTGGGAATAATTCGATGCCATCTTAATTGAGCTTTTTTTAAGCAACGTCTGCTTAAAGTGGTGACACACTTCCTACTTATCATCAGATTAGTGGAAAAATCCATGCCAGACAATCAACGAAAGCTTTACAGCTGTGTTTGCTAATCAGGAAGCACATGAAATTATGTTTATATTTTACTATTTGGTTTTATTTGGAACTAAACCCCAAGAAGTTTCTTCTAGTATTTGGTGTTTTTATGGAGTCCATCATGCCAGAATAGGCTACTTCACTCCAGAAGCAAACGCCGTAGAGTGACATTAATAACAATAGATGTCTGTTTGAGGTAACCTTTAAAATTCATATTGCGTTTATTTTGGGAGGGTTGTGCAATCTTAGAGCCCAAGGAACAAACAAATCCCCCTTTCCTTGTTGTTTATGTATTTATTTGTTTACTAAATAAAGTGGGCAACATTCAGGCATTCAGGAAACATTTGTATTACTGTCAAAATTACTTGTATTTGAAATAAAGCTGTGTGCCAAGAGCGAGCGAGACATCGATTCACTGATCCACACCACCGGGATCTACAGCACTGACATCGGAATGCCATTCAGACTTGAGAAGCGTGGTCGGATGGAGATAAAGGAAGGGAAGGTATCCACACTGAAGGGGTCTCACACCCAGAAAGAACAGTAGCAGAGATTGAGGGCAGCTAAAAGCAAACGGCAACCTCGATGAAGCTGCAAGGAAAGGAGCTGCAGCCAAATGAAGAGACCCACTCCCAATGCAGAAGGAGAATTGCAACGTTGTCCAGTCAAGACTCACGAGTTCAGATTTGGAGAAGCAGACTCTCATCTGGTCTGCTTCACACTTGGCTGTAAATTACCCGAGTTTAGGAACGTGACAGATTCTCTGAAAGGGCTGAGAACAAATTGTGTATTCTATTTTTTAAAACTAATATGTTAACCAAACTAATTGTCAAAAACTTTGTTAAACAATAAAGCACCCTTACCCAGCTTTTGCTGGCTGGCCTCAGTTTATTAAGAGGTGAGAAAATGTCTTTACCTGGTGTGAAGTAATTTCTTGTCATCTTTTTTTTTACCTCATCTGCTTTCACAAGATGTTATGAAACAGCATTAAGAGGGGAACATTATACATGTGTAGAAGAGAAGCTGCAGCCTCCTACTCAGTCAGGAGAGAAGCAGAAATGGACAAAGCAGGCATGAGAGGATGTGAATACAGCGATCCTTCCTGGGCGTTTGTTCTGTCCTCCTTCTATCACTTTGGCTACAGTATATATGTAGCATGCACAGGATGTACAGTATATATGTAGCATGCACAGGATGTACAGTATATATGTAGCATGCACAGGATGTACAGTATATATGTAGCATGCACAGGATGTACAGTATATCTGTAGCATGCACAGGATGTACAGTATATATGTAGCATGCACAGGATGTACAGTATATCTGTAGCATGCACAGGATGTACAGTATAAATATCAGTGGTGAAGCACATCTATCACGCTTCTTTGTGTTTGCACCTCCATCTCCTACCTACCCCACACATGCACATTAACCAAACAAGTTGCAGTTCCAAAGGAAGCCTTTTTAAAATATTCAGCAACACTTAAATGTAGATATTAAACAGACAGGACAAAAATATTGCTAATAAGGCGTCCATGGCAGAGGACAACACTGCCCCGTAGCCAGTGTTGTAAAGCACCTTGGGGGGTCGTAGGAGTCTGAAGGCACTATACATTATGTACCATAAAGACGCATGAACTGCAACATGAATTACAGATTCAGAATTATTCTTCAAACGTGATGTAAATGGAAGAAGGAAAGTTAAAAAAAAGACAGCCTCAAAAAGTTGCTTCAATTTATTTTTCCTATTTCACCAAAGTCTCCCTGTTAAGTTTTAATTGTTAAACTCAATTTTCTGTGTTTTGATATTGAAAACTTAAAATTGCTTGTTATTTCAACAAATGCTTATATTTTCCTCATTCTCGTACGTTCAGTCAACTTAAAACTGCAATTTATAGATTAAAAATGACCCCGCCCACTGTGAAAGCTGCAGTGGGTGAGATGCATTGTGGGTAGTCATGTTCTTATTTTTTTCTAATTTGAGGTGTTTATGCACATTTATTGTGGTCGGTTGTGTTGTTCTTAGTTTTTGCTTTGTTTAGTGTTCCAAAGATGGAGTTATTTGTTGTCATGTTGGTGCTGAAAGTGAGGAAGGCGGCTGTAGGAATAAGAACGTTTTGCCATTTCACTCCACTGCACAAAATTAAGTTGTAGTTCTCCCTAAAAGCTCAGGACTCCGCTCCTTGTGCTGTGTGTGAGGCGTGACTTAGCCAGCAGTTTTCAGTGTTGCTGTTGGCTTCCTGCTTCACCGTTTGCCTGTATTGGCATGACAGCTGCCTTTTTGATAACCCAAGTTCAAAAAATTAATCCTTTTGTTCGATAACAAAAACTTTTAATTTGAAAGGACAACCATACATGTCTAACTCTAATTTATAAGATAACATAATGTAGAATTGTGTATGTTTAACAAGACAAAATGGTTTTTCCACTTTGTAATCTCATAAGATTTGTTGTTTCGACTCAAAATATAACATTCAAACAAAGTAGTTATCATTTATATTTGTACAACTTGACATTTAGAGTTGAAATAATGTGTTAATTTAAGTTGACATGACTCAAGTTTTTAAGGCAGCTGTTGAACTTTCGTTTTTAAGTTATTCTGGCCTACAATTTATTACAGTGTACAACATTGTGGTAAAATTATTTGTGGAATTCATGTGAAACCAAACTCCTTAATTCAGGATAAATGCAGTTTCCCTGTTATTTTCCTAAACATTTTTCTTCTTTTATGACCCACATTGTTTTCCCTGGTGTCTTTTGTTTTAGGTATATATATATATATATATATATATATATGCTTATGTTTTATGTTTATTCATTTAGCAGAAATCTAAATGTGTTCTGTTGTTGCACTACCACCTCGCTATAGTGTCCATGTTCCATTTTGAAAAATGATGTATTTGCTTCTACTTTGACTGCATGGCGGACTGCCTCATTACCTGATTTCTGTAGCAATGCATATGTCTTGCTGTTCCTTGCTCCAATTGGTCCTTGCACTGTCCAATGACATGCAAAGACAGTTTGAAAGATAGCTGTAGATGGGTGGTTTAAATAGCTCATGGCCAGACTATATATGTATGTATATAGGTGGCTTGCCAGGCTACATATTACCTAAAATAGACATCGATCATTGCAATCTTACTTTGAACAATCGAGTCATTTCTGGACTGTGCTTCCCTGTTTGGGTTCCCTCTGGCTTTAGCTTGATGCGCCTTGGTCCAGTCATTAGCCAAAGAACATCAAACCCACAGTCACTGTCGCCCGTTTAAAACCCAGGTCAGTTCATTTTTACAAAAACACATTTACAGAACCTGCATACTAAGTAAATAAAATATTTATAAAATAGCAATAAATTCTAACCCTAACCTGAGAAAGAAAGACTATAAAATAGCAATACATTTTAAACTGCTCTTCTGCTATGAAACTCAAACACCTAGCTCCGGTAGGAGACACAAACATACTTTATACGTTTTATATTTCAGTTCCAGTTTGGCAGCATTTGAAAAATTCCACATAAGGAAACACAGATGGTTTGGTGAATTACTGGATGTCGCTGAAACGTTTTTTTAAATCTTTGCCGTATTGTGGATATTGTATGGACTGCTTTATGAAAGCTGCACTGCTCTGGTCACCAGTTTCTACATGCTCCTGTTCCTGCAACACTTCCCTGCAGAGAAGAGCAGCCCCTCCTCCCTCCTGCCTTTCCAGCTGCGCTCAATCCCTAATCAGCTCCTGAGTTTGAAAAAGGGCGCGGCCAGAAGAACCAGACACAGAAAGAGTGGCGGTAGACTGAGAGTGAATGAATTGCAGACACACCTAGTTTGAACCAGTGTAATTTCAGTGAGCTTGGTTTTGGTTTGAGTTCTGTGGAACTTTTGGGGATTAAACCTACTTCTTGTGTTTGCTCAGTGGAGCATTTGTAGAGGTTAAGTTAACCTGCTGGTTGTCAATCAATCAATCAAAGCTTTATTTATAAAGCGCCTTCCGCTACCCTGTCAGGAAGCCCAAGGCGCTGAACATGGTACAGTAGAAGTACAAATATAGTGAATAAATCAAAAATAAAAGCAATTCAGAAATAAAAGCAATTCAAATTACAAAAAAGGTGAAACATTCTAGTACAGGACAGATGGGTAAAACAAGGGATAGAGTGAACCAATGAAAACTGTGAAAGAAATTCAACATAAAAGAGGGACAAATTCAAACACGTTCAGGAAACGCCAAGCGGAGGAGGTGTGTTTTTAGGCGACTCTTAAAGACTGGCAGAGAAGGGGACAGCCTTACTGAGGGTGGCAACTGGTTCCAGAGAGTCGGTGCTAGGACTGAGAAAGCCCGGTCCCCGCGAGTACGACACCTAGACTGAGGGACAGCGAGCAGGCCTTGGTCAGAGTTGTGTTTGCTCGTTGGAGCATTTTGGTTTGTATGCTCAAAGGAGCTTTGATTTAGTAATTATTACTGTTGTTGTTACCATTACCTTAACAGCCCCATGCTTGCTCTTAGTCTGGTTTGGACTTGCTTGGTTTACTTTCTAATTAAGCCAAAAGGGAAATAGCAGAGTTTGTGAGTCTATTCTGACTTATTGGTTTATCATTTTACTTAATGGATCAATAATGGAGCTGAGCTCCAGCTTTTTGGGCCATTCCCATCTGTACCGGGTCGGCCCGGGCCAGGTAGCATAGGTTGTTTACATATCTGGGTGGCCTGGTATTTTTCCGGGCCAACAAGGCTCATTCTCAGCCCTCTTCTCGAGGGCGTCTGCTTCAGGCCGACCAGGGCCAACACACCCACTGCTGACAGCAAATTCACACCTTCCATTAGAGCAAGCCTCTGATTGGTGGGTAGAATCAGCCCACATGGGCTTAAGGTAAGGATGTGTGGAATCAACCGGGCCAGGCTGGGGCCGACTGGGGTTACCCGGCCCGGGCCGACCCGGTACAGATGGGAATGGCCCATTAGTTTCCTCAAGTCCTTCTTTGTTTCCCTCTTGAGGAGGTCGCCTTTAGTTCTTGTATTTAACTGACCTAGTTACCATACATGTGTTTGGTCATTTATTTGTAATAAAATTGTTTGTTTTTAAATCCTGACCCCACACCTTATGATACGACGTCCTTCGTCCGTGGGGCGATGGCGGCACAGGAGTTAAGCGCTCGCCCCGTAATCGGAAGGTTGCTGGTTCGAGCCCTGCTCAGTCTGTCACTGTCTTTGTGTCCTTGGGCAAGACACTTAACCCCCTTGCCTGCTGGTGGTGGTCGGAGGGACCGGTGGCGCCAGTGCTCGGCAGCCTCGCCTCTGTCAGTGCGCCCCAGGGCAGCTGTGGCTACATCATAGCTCATCCCCACCAGTGTGTGAATGTGTGTGTGAATGGGTGAATGACTGACTGTGTTGTAAAGCGCCTTGGGGGGTTCCAGGACTCTAGAAGGCGCTATATCAAATACAGGTTATTTACCATTTACCGTTCACCAGTACCATCACCAGTTGTAACATGCACTAAAAATAATCCTGAAAAAGTACAATGCCTGAGTTTAAATCCAGGGAAAGGATGTTAAACATGAACCTCCCTTGAGCTTAATTTACCAGTTTTGATGAAACTTTTAAAATATATCAGACAGAAGTTGTCTGATGTACCTTTTCTCCCAGTTTTGACATGTGATGTGATGCCATTCTTAAGACGGCTCACCAAACTGGGAACCGTAGCTGAAAACTTCCATTTGCCCTGGGACAGTTTTAGTCCGAGATAATTATTGTCTCGGTGCCGTCACACTGAGTCAGAAACAGTTTAAAGGTTCGCAAATTTTCTAAAAGGCTGCTTTAACATTACAAGTGTAGCTACCGTTGTAAGCCAAAGAGGGGCACTAAACATTTACATAATGGCCCCTTTTCTAAGGAAGAAGGACATTGCTGTCAGTCCAAAAGCTGTCACCAACACTGAGTCAAGTATTTATCTAGTTATAACCTCCGTGAGAGGAGATTGCTTCAGGGCTGGGACATACCATTTAGGAAGGATCCCTGAGAACTGTTGTTCTATAAATGTCCTTGAAAATGTACCATTCTGTAGGATGACTTTAGAGCTTGCATTTTACCTCCGAGCTCAAAGACTCTTTCACATATTGCAACATCAATTTTCTTGGTATTTTTCTTGTGGGATGAAGTATTGATCCTTTCACATTGCATTAAACTCGTGAGGGGTAACTCCAAAAATGAGAATTTACCTGGCTGGCGTTAAGAGGTTTGATGTTCCGCTTGCCTTTTTTATTAAACTAAATTTCTCTGAAATAATCAGAACAAACTCATTTCTTGACTCACTTGTATTTAAGCTGTTCATCTGTTGCCTTTTGCAGCAGTAGAATGGCCTTAAAACAAAAGACAACATACGTGAGCACTTGATTTCTCAAACATGTCATATCTTTAATGAACACCAATTTTCTGGCCTATGCGATAATTAAATCACACGGACAGATGTGAGCTCAGACGGATAGAAAACTCCTTCCTTTCAGGTATTTCACTCAGAGCAATTGGATCGAGACTGTATATCAACTCGCAGAGGCCAGATCAATAAAAGTGACAAGTACATATATTTATAGTCCAGCTGTGGAGAAGGCAACACTTTTCATAGTGAGATTCATTAAGCCACTAATGAGGCATTTCCGTGCATATCTACTTGGTAATGGATACAAAGGTTGTGTTTGTCCAGACAGTGGAGGGCGATTTGGCACCCCACTGTGACGGGCCATTAATACCGCAGAAAAACCCAGAAGGAAAGAAGACAAGAAAAGACCGGTTATTGAAACGGTACATTAATTCATAATCTGTGTTAGAGATGTAAACTATAATAGACACGCTGTGGCAAAGGCTTAGAGGAAGATTGAGGGGGACTTCCTGTTGTAGCTTTTAAAATTACTGTGAAATTAGATACATTTGTTCAAAGGTATCAGATAAAAAGCTTTCAACCTCAAGTTTCTTTGAATAATCTTAGAAAACGTCTAAAGCCTCTAATACATCTTAGTATTCAATTGATAATGGGTATTAAGATAAAATTATAGGGCCTGTTATGCCTGATCAGGCCTGTGCAAATGGATTTGTGTAAAATAGCTATTATTTCCTTTCATTTTGGAACTCAGAATCAAAGATGAGGCTGCAATCATGGCACACAGGACAAGGTGAAGAATAAAAGACGGGAGGAACAGAAGGCATAACTGCCTGGTATTCATCTACAGAAACTGAGACAAGCTGCCTGACAGTACTGACATTCGATCCATAGAGCATCTGATAGGTTGAAAACCATCGAGCAGAGGGCTCTGAACCTTAACTGCATCGAGCTAGGAACAAAGTCGAGTATTTGGAAAGAAGAGACAAGAAGGTAGAATTGATTGTATATTTGCTGGGACGAGGTAGGGTTGAAGACTGCCAAATGCAGCCGTATTGAAGCAGGGTAGCCTAGAACACTCGACCAACCGTAACATAGCAAAAGATTTGGCTCTGCAGGTCGGTCTAGACACGCCCTATTGTAGCCTCAGCAGGTCTACCATTGACCTGATCAGCTTTGCGTCTTGCAAATCACAGCTCTCTATGTTTGTTGAGTGGGCTTAGCACCAGAGCTGCGATTTAGAAAAAAAAAATACATAGATGTCATGGACTCAGGAAAGGCACTCAGTTGAAACGACTTTGGCATCAATTTTGAATAATTTAGAGTTGGACCTTTGCTTGAGATATAAGCAGGTGGAGGTACTTTGAGCCTTTATTTTGAAAAAAGACTGCCCTGTTGGCTAACATTCATAGTGATGAGTATGTCATGTTGTTCCTTTGCTCTGAATGGTCCAAGTGCTGTCCAATTGTGTGAAGAGACCATTTGAAAGACAACCGTAGAGTCAGCTCCACTGCCGGGTGGTTTCAATGGGTCTGTTCCCTGAAAATAATTGTTACAGATTAAATTAACCAACTAAGCTTCAATAATTTCATCTGTGCAAAAGTTCAGTTTAACATTTGCATCTAGATTAACCATAAGGAAGGATGTGCTGAAGCCCTGCATTAAATGATTCCTTCATTCAATTTTCAAGAAACATTGTTGACAACTACCAAATTTACACTTTCAGTTCTGCAGCTTAACACGAGGGTAGTCTAAATGGACAAAGCAAGAGGTGCAGTTGAATGAACAGTGAGTTATGGAGACATTTTAGCATTTTTCTCTGCTGTATGATCTGAGTCATGATGTAAGTTTGTGAAATGTCTGTTTACTGAAACAGAATTCTGTTTCAAGGAGAATTCATGACTGAATTGATCACAAAGCTCTTAGACAACAGAGCAGGGAGATCCTGACAAGGATGACGTGGAACTGGCACCATGTTTGATCTTTAAGATTTGCAAAATGTCTCAGAATTGAAGCAACTATTGCAGTATATCTACGTATGTGACATATTTATGATCCAAGATGTCCCGCTGTCCTGTCATGGATGACCAGTTATTGGGTGTCACCTTTGAGCTGACAAGTCAAAATCTGTTGTAATCTCTTGTTAAAGTTTATTTTTATGACACTAACTTTTATTAAACATAGTTGACCAAACAAAGAAAAAAAGTGTCAAACAGAGCTTTAACAGGAGTGTGGACCTAGATTGTTGAAGGCTGAGGAGTCAGCAGAAAATGTACAATATGATAAATGTCAAGTTGCCTATTGTGCTTTAGGTTAACGCACAGTTCGTGCTCTGCAATTTGATTACTGGCTTCTGTAAAGAGACAAATGTGTCTTGCATCATTCGGACATTCAGCAGTGAACTTTCCTTCCTTACCGACAGTCGGTAAAGACGGCTCTCCTCTGCCCTGCCTCCAACATGCCTCCATCTAAATAGGATAGGTTATCCAGAGTTATCTCTGTAGTTATGCTGCTATAGGCTTAGACTGCTGGAGGACACACTGACCACTTTCCACACTCTACTGCTTTCTTCTACAATCTGCTCTTTAACTGTATTATTTTCTGCTATTTCAGCTGTTAACTTTATTTTCTCTCTAAGTGTTTTTCTCCCCAGAAGAAGCTACAACGATGTTCTGCTGAGCTGTGGTGGCCTCATGGAGGGGGCCATCGTCTAGCACACTGCTGCTAACCACTAAAACATTCTCCCTCTCCTGATAATAACTTTTTACTCTCTTTGATGTTGGATGTGCTACTACTAGTTTACCCGTTTAATTATAGATCCACTAGGATAAATACAATAAAGTTTATCTCTCACCAAATAGAATATTTACTAAGAAATCACAATGTAACCATAGAAATATAACTTGGTATATATGTTGCGTGCGTGTGCGTGTGCGTGTGCGTGTGTGTGTGTGTGTGTGTGTGTGTGTGTGTGTGTGTGCGCCTGCTCTGTCTTCTCGATCTCCAGTGAGTCGTGGAGGATGGCTGCTTATACTGAGCCAGGATTCTCTGGAGGGTTCTTCCTGTTAAAAGGGAGTTTTCCTCTCCACTGTCACTAAATACTTGCTTAGTATGAGGATTGCTATAAAGTCACCGACACTAGTCAGTGACTTTATAGCAATTTGCTGGGTTCCTTATATGGGAAACTTTTACCAATTCAATTAAATTAAAGTTTATTTATATAGCGCCAAATCACTACAAGAGTGGTCTCAAGGCACTTCACATAGTAAACAGTCCAATACGGGTCATTTCTGGTGCTGTTGGAGTCTGTGAGGCTGAAGTGTAAACTCCCCTCAGAAGAAATGTGGAATATGTCAGGACGCGCTGGTGAGTGGAACGGAGGTAAGGATCCAAACGCTGGGGAGGAAGCAGGCAGGCAGACAAACTAGAAAACTCAAAAGGTGTTTAATGATAACTGGACACAGGACATGGGAACAATGAGGCAACCAGAGACACAGAACTGGAGGGGTTTAAATACAGGAGGGCTGGGAGCTTGGGTGATTGGGAAACGAGAGGCAGGTGGGAGCAATCAACAGAGACACGGGCTGAACCAAATGGGGAGGCAGGACAGGGTGTGACCGTATGCTGCCGTCGCTATGGAAACTCTTTCTCCCTATCCCAGTCTGGGCAGGACTGTGACCGGTGAAGGCCGTGGAACCGTATCTAGGAGTCAATGTGCTCTCTAACCCATTATCTCCCTCCCCTGTCCAAACGGAGGTGATGAGCGCTGCTCCATGCGGCTGCACGCACTGAAGTGAGGAGAGTCCCAACCCTACCTCCCCACGTAGTGGACACTTATGTTGTGTAATGTCTGAAATCTGTGTGCATATTTGTCTGAGGTGTTTTTTTTTTTCATAGCAAAGCTACCCTCTCTGTGGAGGGTAACTCTGAAGTGCCTTTCTTCCCTCCCCCTGACTCTATCCTCATATAAACCCTCTTGATCCAGTATGGTAGCGCAACTTGGGTTGCGAACGACCACAGTCACCAATTCTTGTCATTTGTCTGTGCATGCATGTCTGATCTCAGAATTGTGTGTACTGAAACTCTAATTTCCCTCTGGGATTAATAAAGTATTTTTGAATTGAATTGAATTCATTAAGCAATCAGAAAAAGCTATCCTCCTTTTTTCTGACTGGCTTAATGAACTACTGACCTGTACTGAATGTTTACTATGTAAAGTGCCTTGACACCACTCTTGTCGTGATTTGGAGCAATATAAATAAACTTGAATTGAATTGAATTTACTGTAGAAGCGGAACTCTTGAAATCGAGATCAGCACCAACATAGCCTCAGAGTTCCTGTTGTCTAACGGTGAGTACTGTCTGATAATCAGTGTGTGATGTGGGGAAAATGACAAACATTGAAAGAGAGTTAAATAAGTTATACACAAAACAGTTTCTAAATCAATGGAGAAAAAACAAACTCAAAACTTTGCCAGTAAAACAGTCAAAATGGTGTTAAAAGAGTGGCCATGCACCAGGACACCTAATTAAGCCACACTTTCACATCAACTTTGTTTTGAGATAAATATTATTCAAATAGCTGCTGCAAGTTGTTGAGAAAAAAGTTAAGAAATAATAAGTCTAGTGAAGCACGACCCATTAATTTTATTCATAGGCTGCCATTATAAGGCCACAGCAGTGGGAGGTTTATGAACGAATGGAATTGTTATTTAGTTTTGGGAGAAATGCGGTCAAAAACCAAAACACCCTCTTGTTCTTTAAAAATCAACTTCATTCGTATTTGTAATACATTTTCAGTAGTATGAATGAATGCCTTGTAAGTCATTGGGGGGGGGGGGGGGGGGTTAGCTGATCGAAAAAGTTGATTCAAGATTTGCAATATTATTTCCTGATATTCTGAAATTTTGACTCAGATTGGCAGCTAGCAACGCTGACGTTTTATTCACACAAATAACACAAGCCTGGAGGAGTTCTGTCGTGTGGTGGGGTTGCTAATGCTAACGGTTAACTTCTGCTGTTTTCTGGATGCTAAACCAACAACCTTGTGAAAAGTTAATGGACAGCATGACGTAGATCCGTCGGGCTTCTCTGGACCAAACCGTTTTCTGTCATTAGAAGTTATAATGCAGGAAATAAGGATAGAAAACTATTTATGTTCAGCTTGCATGTTGAACTCAGAATGACTGATCATTTGCAAAAATAATAAGTAAAAAAAAGGTTTCTCAGTAAATGTGGTCTTTAATTATTAAAATACACCAGAATGGATAAATAAACTCACAAACAAAACTGTTTACAAAATGTACAAAATTACGTCAGTCGTCATAAAAAATTTCTAAACAAATTCTAAGTATTTAAAAGAATTTAACAATATGAGTTAAATTTATATTGACTTTTATTATCTGTTATTATTTGAGTTCTGTCAAAAACTCTGATTTACAAGAAAAAAAATCTCCAGAAGATGTTGTAAATGTAATAATTGATCCAGAATAAGTCATTTTTAGCTATTCCATAAATTTGAATAAAATTAGCAGCTATAACAAGTGATTTTTTTACTGCGATTTAGTGATTAGACGAGTAAGGAAAGTAGTGCACATCGAAACCGTTATTATAAGATGGTTTAGAAGTTATGGCCAAATCACGTAGAGATCCACTATAATGGAGGATCAGGGCATGTGCTTGGCCTTTTGACGGCACTTGATTGATGAGCTCAGTCTTGCCTTTTGCCAAAGTAGATGATGAGCAAAAAGCTGCAGTCAAGGGTATCGGCTTGCTCTGAGACGCTGACCTTCCAGGCTGTGAGATTTGATGGGGCCGGGTAGTTTTGGCTTCAGAGGTCTGCTGTGGGCATTCGGGGCAACACAACTGGAGGCGATAAACACTTACACGACTTTAAAACTGCTCAGCTGAAGATTCTTTGAATGTTGTAAAGAATTTCAGCTAAACAGCAAACTGAGGATTTTTTATAGTTATTAGCCAACATATCAAATGTTTAGGAATTCATATAATCAGGAAGATTCACATCAAATCTTCAGGTTTTTCAGACGTTAAACATGAAAAGCAGGAAAAAAGTTTTACCTTCCATTTGGAAAAAATACAAACGATGCCATCATGCAGACAGTGAGCCAATCAAAAACATGAAACGCGCTTTCTGACTCACCTGATGTCTCATCTGAGTATCATATGTGTCTGTTTCGTGGTCAAACTTCAGGGCAAACACAAAGAATAATTGGTCTTCCTAAGCCATGCGACAGCATGTCTGACTCACGCCTAGCTCACAGGTTCAAGGTGCTTCAGGGCTGGAAATATCCCACAATGCAACTGTAATATGCTAGCAGCGTGGTGATATAACAGGCCTTTTCTGTGGAGGCAGAGAAAGAAGTGAAAAGATCAATTCCAGGCTTCGAGGTATCTCTCTGTTGTATGCTCTAAAGATGCTTGTTGCAACATAAACAAGAGCACAAAGAGGAAGAGTCGCTGCTAACAAACGAGGTTTCTGGACACCATGAAAAGAAAATGTGGCTGTATTTAAATGTAGAATCCATTTAGTGATTGAAAAGTCAAAGATTTTGTTCTTTAGCTTCTTCTGCAGCTTTGAATTTCAATCCACATTGACGCCCCAAAAACCTCAGACACATTTTGGTATTCAGTTGTTTCAAAAAGAAGTTAGTTTGACTTTTGAAACGCCTCCCGGGGAGATTTTAACTTCTCTCATTGTGTGTTTTCTAGGTGCTTTGAAGTTTATCGGTGAATGTTGGCTCGATACTTACGCGGTCAGTCTGGGATTGAGTCACTTTTCTAATGAGTGGAACACATCCGAATGGATTCCAGAGCAATTAAACATAAAGACAGCACTTGTTTCATTAGTGAGCCACTAATTACAACTAAGTCTAGTAATAATAATGTTTTCAGTACAAAAGGCTTGAAAAGGAGGGTCCTTTGTTTATTTAAATCAAAAAGCAGCACCATACCAGATTTTCCTTCTAAGCAAAACAAGCTAACAAGCTTCATATTATTTCGAACAGCTTTGTCATTACTACAAATTATCTTTGGCATTGTTAAACCTAACTAACCTGCAGAGATGCCTGCAGGCAGTCAACGCTCGGCTGTTTTAGCTTCCGTGCTTTTTGATTTCCAGCTGACAAATTAAGCATGTTTATTTTTTATTTTAGGTGCATGAATACCAAACCAGTGTCTCTTCTGCAGAATAAAAACACAGCAATGGCCAGATTTTTTTGGTTAACTGTGGATGCTAGGGTGTAATTAGTTGATGAAAAACATACAGTCATGCTGCAAACATCCATCACTGTCACAGCTGCTCTTTTCCTTTGCAGAAGCATGATTTTGCAAACACGTGATCAGACAGAAGGAGTGCAATCTTTGGAGCATGCTGTGGTGGATGTCTCTGCTTTGCTCATCCTGTAGGATTAGTGTTTAACGCATGGCCTATGGCTCAGGGTTGATGAGAACACTGTTTCAATCTCTTCCTTCTCTGAAGATGCTGCAATCCTCATCCTGCAGGAAGAAACAAACTACGGGCTTCCTCTGAATTTACCATCTCAGATTAAAGTCTGGGTTTTCAGACTTCTAAAGCCATGCGACAGCTTGACGCCAAGATTCTGCTGTAATCTTGGTCTGAGTAGAAAAAAACCTCAAAGACGATTGATCCGATATACATGTTGAATGAAATGGTGTAAATGAAAAATGTCTTTAAATCAACAAGCTCTGGTTTTGAGTCCGTCTCCTGGTTTGACTGATACATACACAAACGTTTGCTTAACAAGCCCGTGTCTTGTTCTGGGGAGAAGCCCGGCTGTCAGTGGCAGCTAAGCGGGTTATAACTCACATCCGATTCCCCGTTCTTTCTCTTCATCCTTTCATCAAAGTGCCAGCGCTGCTGCCTACCGCAGAGCTTGTCCCATTAAATGTGTAATTAAAGCAACATAATTGTTTTCAGGTTTCAGATAAATCATTAGATGTACATCCTGTTGTAGCAGATGAGGTCCTTTCTGCTTAGATTTTATACAGCGTGGAAGAGAAATAATCTTTTCTTTAATAATAATTAATGAGTCTGTGATCTGCTGACAGAGCAGAGTCATACTGGGGGTGCATTAAAAATGTATATAACAACCCATTATAAGGTGAAAGGAGGATCGGTGCCAAGATTTTCTCCAAACTGGCAACCCAGGTTAGAGCTGCAGGGCCTTAAAGCGGAGAATGATCGTAGCATTTTTTGTGTTTGGACAAAAGATTGATGAAGTTAAGGAATATCTCTGTTTTTGGTTTGGTGAGTTAAAATTTCCTTTTAAAGCTCAAGCTCCATGGTCACAAAATTGACCGACCCAAAAAATTGCCTATCGATCTCCCGCTCATGTAACAACCCCGAGATGCTTAAACTCCTCGACTTGGGGCAGGACTTTGTCCATGAGCCTTTCCCAACTCAAGACCATGGTCTCAGATGCTCATCCTGGCTGTTTCGCACTTGGGTGTGAATCATTCAGAGCATTTTGGAGAACAGGACAACATCATCAGCAAACTCCCGATCCTCATGATCCCCTCAAACCCTTGGATGCACCTAGAAATCCTGTCCATAAAACTTATGAACATAATCTGTGACAAAGGGCAACTAGATGTCTAATGTAGTCATTTTCAAATGGCATTGCCAAATTCTTCCACGAGGTTTTTGCCTCAGTGTCCTCCCAAGCTGCATGCCGCGTGGACAGCTGGCACCTATCAGCTGCCTCTGGAGTCCCACAGGCCAAAAAGACCAAACACCATCCCTAACTACTGATGTCCACCAGCAGGTTTGGGGGTGGCTGTTGTGACAGAAACCACCAACCTGTGATCACAACTCTGATGAGCTGCCTCATGGAACATGGTCCACTAACCTAAATGTTCCCTGACTTCCTGGGATGTGTTCACAGGAAGTTTTATCAGGGGTGGGAGTTGAAGCTCCTTCTGACATCAGACTTGATCAGACGTTCCCAGATGATCCTCACAACATGTTTGGGCCTGCCTGGTCGGACCGGCATCCTCCCCCACCACCAGAGCCAACTCACCACCAGGTAGCTGGTTGACAGCTCTGCCCTTCTCTTCATCTGAGTGTCCAAGAAGTACAGACACGGAGAAGACAACACAGCTGATCACCAAGCTGAGACCTAAGATATCCTGATGCCAAGAGCACATCTGCACACTCTTACACCTAAACATGGTGTTCATCATGGACGATCCGTGATGAGCACAGCTAATCTGACCTGCAGATGGCACATAAGCATAAACAGTCAGGATGCTCCTTCTCCACCAGAGAGGTGGAGCTAGGATCAGACCGCCAAGATGGCTGCCTTCTGCCACTGTCATCTCACACTGAACCCAACCTTTTTGGCCCCTCCCACGAGCCTATGGGAAGTGGGACCCGTGCAAGTCTCCTCTTCGGTCTGTGCCTGGCCGGGCTCCATGGGTGAAAGCACGGCCCCTGGCTCTCGCCAACATGCCCCGCTGCCTGACTCCAGAGGTTTGATCCAGTGACCCGCATCTGGACAAAGAAACACGGTTTTCATTGACATTGTTCACCCTAAATGGTCTTTGGGCTGCCTTCGGTCTGATCCTGCACCTAGGACCTGTTTGCCATGGGTGACCCTACCAGGGTCATGAAGCCCCAGACAACTTAGGTCCTAGGATCACTGAGACACTCAAACTCCACCCTGGTAAGATGGCAGCCCAAGGTGATTCATTCATTCATTTATTGTATTTGCCTTTCTGTAAAATCAAACTTGTGATTTAAACTGGCCCTCAAAGAAGACATCAAACAAAGAGCCATTCAAAAATCATTAGAATCGTGCATAATATGCCTCTGCACTGTAATTAAAAAGCATAACCAAACTTTCTAAATAATGTTCTGAAGCCTATACGCCACACGAGGCTCCTATTAGCAACAGCGTTGGTACTGAAACCCCTATAGAACGGTGTACTTGGTTAACACAGCTGAAATGTGCCGTGGCTGTTTGTGTAACGTACAATAATATAATAAAATCTCTCTTTAAAGGACTTGACTGCTACTGTTACTATTTACAGAGCTGTGGGCCATGTCCTGTTCCTGACTTCTGCTTCAGTTACTGTTGCTGCCCTTTGAATAACCTTTGCTGGGATGTCTGTTCAGCCCAGCTGGTTGAGGGTCAGAAGGCAAACACAGCTAGGTTGTAATGGGCCTATAAGGCACTTGTTCAGGGACCTGAATACCATTAGTCCATCAGCCACTGCTTCCTGTATCAACGCTATCATCCCAGATTCTTGTAACAGGATGCCAAGGCCACAGAGCTCCCTGTCTGTGCTGCTGCTTCACACAGAGACAACAACTCCGTAAAGCAAAGGGAATCTCCACAACCAGTCCCACCACGTTTTCATCTGAAAATACGATAAAACCAGGAAAGGAAAAAAGCAATATTATGTCTTTCTAAATGATTTCCTCTCATTAGTGAATGTGCCACATTTCAAAGACAACATGCCATCACCGTCATAACTTGTGAGGTTGACTTTTAATTCACAGGGAGTCCTTTCATGGTATATTTAGGGAAAAAAGGGATTTCTGTCATGCACAAGTAGATTTAAATAAATAAAAAATCTTAATTGAATACTATCAAAAGTGCTGCCAATGCCACTCACTTTACACTCTGAGAAGTGGAAATAAGCTGTCAGTGTCCAAGAGCTGCTAAGATTTTCTCATCTTATTCAAAATGAGTATCACACGGGGGTGGGGGGGTTAACTTGGGAGCAAAAGAGGGGAAGAAAGGAGTCCAGATTTTCCTCTAATGAGCATCTACTAGGTGTACATCTGAAGTCGTGACTTCTTTGTTCTCTTTTCTGTCCATCACTCCATATCCTTCCATCTTTCCGGAAGAAAGGAGCCCAGTTCAGAGAAACGTGTCGCTGCAGAGTTTGGCTTGTCGTGGACTTCTGCCAGAGCTAATTGGATCCGGTCGGATTGACCCCAGATCTTGTTCCTATTCCAGCAGTGACCTAATCCCTCGGAGTCTCCCCTTTGACAAGTATTATCAAATATTGTACTCTTTATTACTTAAAGAACGACTTGTTAAAATCGTCGAGAACACTTCTAAATCAGCCTCTGACATAAAACGAGGGCATCAGTGCAGTGAGGAGCCAATAGAGAAGAAGGTAAGTGATGCGTGTTCCTCTCACTTCTCTGCTCCACTAGAAAAGCTGGTTTTGGGTATCTAAGAGACCAAGAAAAGGAGAGAAAGGGAGCTTTGAGTGAGCAAACGGCATCGTCTCACCTAATTAGCAGGCAGCAGATAAAAGGCTGTCATTCATAATTGAAGCTAGCAGAGGAACCCTGTCATCCTTGGATTTGCAAGTGAGAATGTTGAAGCTGCGTGATTCCTGGCTCGCTTTCATCTGCATCAGCCCAGAAAAGGAAACCTAAAGGGTGAGATGTGGGAGTCTTTCATGGTTTGTGTGAAGGCAAATTAAGTCATTGTGCTTTAGTTCAAATAAAATGTCGCCATATTTTACAAACACAGGCCGTCTCCGATCCCTGCCTCTTACATAGCTTTTTTTGTATGTCGTTGTTTTGTTGCCGGGGGGCAGCCAACATGAAGGGTCTCCGATGATTTGGTTTGGTGCATAGCAGGTGAGCCGACACAGTGGAGTTATGCAGTGTGTCAACGCTTTGCAGAAAGATGATCAATATACTGCTCAAGCACGGCTGGCTCCACGCTTCAACCGAGCTGTGAGAAGAAACTTTTTAACATGTTCAGCCTGAGTCACGACGAGACTTCAGAGATTCTTCTTTTGCTGCAAAATCCCATCAAAGCACATAACCATTAATTGTAGTGAAAACATGGAACAACGCTGTTTTCCAGTCTTGATTTCACATCTTCCTGTTTATGACCCTGTTGGTTAATGAAAACCTTACATGTGTTCACATTCTCATGATGAATTTTCAGTTTTGGGCCTCAATGAAAGTAAGCATCATCAGAAAGTGATAGATGGATAAATGGATGCATGAATGGATGGATGGATGCATAGATGGATGGATGCATGAATAGATGGATGGATGCATAGATGGATGGATGCATGAATGTATGGATGGATGCATGAATGTATGGATGGATGCATGAATGGATGGATGGATGCATAGATGGATGGATGCATGAATGGATGGATGCATAGATCAAAAGGATGCATGGAAGGATGAATGAATTGATCGATGGATTGATCCATGGATGAAAATGAAAGCATGGATGGATGCATAGATGAAAAGGATGCATGGAAGGATATATGCATGGATGCATGGATGGATGGATGGATGGATGGATGGATGCATGGAAGGATGAATGAATTGATCGATGGATGAAAATGAATGTGTGTATGTATGGATGGATGGATGCATGGATTAATGAATGGATGAATGGATGGATGGATTGATGGATGGAAGGATGAATGAGTTGATCGATGGATGAAAATGAAAGCATGGATGGATGGATGGATGGATGGACTGATGAATGGATGGATGAATGGATGGATGGATGGATGGATAGATTGATGGATGCATAGAAGGATGGATGCATAGATGGATGGATGCATGAATGGATGGATGCATAGATCAAATGGATGCATGGATGGATGAATGGATTGATCAATGGATGAAAATGAAAGAATGGATGGATGGATGCATAGATGAAAAGGGTGCATGGATGGATGGATGGATTGATGAATGGATGGATGGATGGATTGATGGATGGATGGATGAATGGATTGATGGATGGATGGATGGATGGATGGATGAATGGATGGATGGATGGATGGATGGATAGGAATGGATGGATGGATGGATGGATGCATAGATGGATGGATGCATGAATGGATGGATGCATAGATGGATGGATGCATAGATCAAATGGATGCATGGATGGATGAATGGATTGATAAATGGATGAAAATGAAAGAATGGATGGATGGATGCATAGATGAAAAGGGTGCATGGAAGGATGGATGCATGGATGGAGGGATGGATGGATGAATGGATGAATGGACTGATCGATGGATTGATCCATGGATGAAAATGAAAGCATGGATGGATGGATGCATAGATGAAAAGGATGCATGGAAGGATGGATGCATGGTTGGATGCATGGAAGGATGAATGAATTGATCGATGGATGAAAATGAATGTGTGTATGTATGGATGGATGGATGCATGGATAGATGAATGGATGGATGGATTGATGGATGGAAGGATGAATGAGTTGATCGATGGATGAAAATGAAAGCATGGATGGATGGATGGATGAATGGACTGATGAATGGATGGATGAATGGATTGATGGATGGATGGATGGATGGATGAATGGATTGATGGATGGATGGATGGATTGATGGATGGATGGATACGAATGGATGGATGGATGGATGCATGGATAGATGTATGGATGGATGGATGCATGGATAGATGAATGGATGGATGGATTGATGGATGGAAGGATGAATGGATGGATGAATGGATTGATGGATGGATTGATGGATGGATGGATGGATGGATTGATGGATAGAAGGATGGATGGATAGGAATGGATGGATGGATGGATGGATGGATGGATGGATGCATGGATAGATGAATGGATGGATGGATTGATGGATGGATGGATGGATGGATGGATGGATGGATGGATGGATGCATGGATAGATGAATGGATGGATGGATTGATGGATGGAAGGATGAATGGATAGATGAATGGATTGATGGATGGATGGATGGATTGATGGATGGATGGATGGATTGATGGATGGATGGATGGATGCATGGATAGATGAATGGATGAATGGATGGATGGATGGATAGATGGATGGATGGATGAATGGATGGATAGGAATGGATGCAGCACACTTTTATTCAGGTCCAAAATAAAGAAACTTTCACCATGCCATTCACCATCTACAAATGTGTATTCTCAGAAGGCTGCTTCCACGGTCTCGTCGCTTTCGGAAGAAGGAGGGCTGAGGCAGGTCAGAGAGTGATCAGCTGGGATGTCTTTGCAAGTATTGCAACTTATCCTGTTGTCAATTTTTCAAATGTAACCAAACTTTCGAGCAGTTGTGCTGCGTAGGCACCACGTTTCCTGCTTCAGTAAGCTAACCCAAAAGTTATTTCTTGTATCCCTAAGGAGCCGTGGCATTTTTTTTACTCTAACATCAGGTGAGGTATGCTAGGGTGATTTGTTTCTGCTTAAAAATTGGACTACAATAACCAGTTTGTACCACATGCTTTCTGCCTTACAAATTGCACCTTTAATGCATTTCTATTATACGGTCTGGAGGTCCAAGCTGTACAAAAGCTCCTGAACTCAAGTATTGAATAAAGCATTGTTATTGAAATACATTTAGTTATTACACAGTGGAATATTCAGCTTGGTTTTGGACAAAATATGCAATCCTGACATCTTTACTTTATCACAGGGCTATGTGGCTCCTCTTTAGGTCTAACTTTAGTTTCAGTGATGCGATGTTTAGAATTCCCCAACAGGCTTCTGGTGTTTACTTCCTCTAGGCCGCCGAGGCACAGATCAAGAAAATGCACACAAAGTCTGCAACTGTTCATTCTAACTGTTTAGCTCCTAAGAGACTCCAGCCCTCTGTATGTGCTGCTGGGGGGGTTTGCAGACTGGGTGGGAGATGTCGTCTGGCATCCTAGATAAAGAAGGTTTGTATGATGCAGCAGCTGTTGTGAGGAAGCACTTTAACAACAACCCACGGGTCTTCTGACCAACAATCTTGTATGTAACTCCCCCAGCAGCCTTCTGTCAGACTTTTAAGTCACCAGTTAGATAAATCATTACCTTCACTTGACCGTTCGTCCGTATGACGTAGAGCAGCAGTCCCAACGCTGGGATTCCACCGCAGCTGATGAAACACTAAGCTGGGAGTCTTCAGATGAGCTCGTTATCGAACTAAACCAACAACGAGTTCTAATGAAAAATAAATAATCATAACTAATACAAAAACTAACATTACGTTGTTATAGGTGTTATGAAATGAAGAAGCTGATTGTGTTTTCAATATTTGTGAAGTCCAACCAGCATTTTAGGCAATTACCTCGTCTTTTTTTTCTCTTTACTTTGTGGTTAACGTTCCCATGCAAGCACTACAACAAAACAATAGCTTTTAAATAAATCTGATGATTTGTATGCACCCAGAAGTCCAGTTTACGTCATCATGACCGTTTTAAAGGGACTTTCTGATTAATAACAGGAAACACTCAAAGTTTTTATGTTATTTAAAAATGGCCTCCATTCGTTTCTGAAGGCCTGCGTTGTAAATCTAGAGCAACAAACGCAAAACAAACCAACTGGACTCCTGCTGGAAATTCATGAGAGTTGTGCTGAACAAAGGAAGGCAAAAACAATAAGGAGAGCAAAATTCTTCAAGCTGCGTCTTGCCTCAAAAGCAAACCGCTGCAAGTCTCATTCTATGCTGATTAACTGATTAACGTGAACTATTTTCATCCACAAACTGTCACAGTGGATTATTATCAAGGAAACCAAGCAAATATGCAAATAAAGTTGGCGACAAACTTCCAGCGTCTTTAAATATAAACATTAAAGGTGGTTAGGGGTCAGCTGCTGTTAATGTAGAACTCAGAACCAAAGCTGCACAGCAAGTTTACTTGATAACTTTTTAACTTTGCTTGTCTGCACAACTCAAGCCTGAAGCCACGCTCCAGCTGACTATATAAAGAGTTAAAAATGGGTCAGTCGTAAATACATATGCATTTTATGCTGAATGGACTGAAGCTTTACACCAAATCAACTAGACTCAAAATGGATGCAAACAGCTTTGCAGCACTGATGAAAAAATGTCTTGACCTTATATTTGCATAATTCTTACAGGACAAAACACGTTGACTGTGTGGGGCTACTTTTTAATCCTGTAGAGCTTTCCGTTGTTTTAAAGAAGCCATATTATGACTGTATAGAAACAATTATAACAGTTTATGGTCCATGAAAAACATGTTTATGAAGTTATTTGAATCTCTCTCACATGAAGCTATTTCAGCAGTTTTATTCTTGACAGTTTCAGTACCTTCCAGAATGAGTCGTTTCAGAGCTCTGCCACTTTAAGATATGAAGCTGGAGCTGGAGACGCCCACCCATTCCTCATTCAGACTGCTATTGACCCATTGCCTATGACGTCACGCTGTTCATGGGGACGCCCCTTCAACACGATGGACAGGTGAGAAACTGTTGAAAGTCCATACTTTTATTTTTGAAACTATACAGCTTTTATTTTGTTGATTTCACAGTGAAACCTAGATGGGGCTCTCTATGAGCCTCCCTGAGGTTTGCTAAATCTTTCCACATGGGAACTGGTAGAATCCCGGCTCATCTTGCAAAGACTAAACTACCTCATTGGCCACTTTTGCTCTCCATTAAATACTCCCATAATTCACTGCTGACATCCACTCTGACAGACCCAAGTGATCAGGTGACTTTGGTGCAAAGGGTATCTAAACTGATTAGCTTCGACATCAAGGAGGGGCTCTGAGTAGAGCCACTGCTCCTCCAGTCTGGAGAGGGGGTTCTATGCAATTTTGATGCCTTGTGTCTTCTTGGTGTTTCCTGTCTGTTTATTGCAATTCTTTTATTTTATTTTTATCCATAAAGCTTCATGTAACACACACTCATTTATGAAACATGGCTAATAAATTGCATTTGATTTGATTTGACTAAAGTAAATCTGAAGTATTTCCCTGAAGTACAATTATATTTTCTATGGAAACTCATAGTTTCACTATGAATTTTAAATACCTTCTGAGAAAACAGAATTAATGATTACAAATATGACTTTACAATAGATGCTTTTAATGAACCCAGCCAAATCCTTCAGCGTGGGAAAGTGTTGTTTATCGTACGCTGTGATTGGTCTTAGCTGGGTATTTGTCTAAACAACCAGCTATTACACCAGTCATAAATGGAATAAGCCACCAAAGTACCCTCATAAGTAACGGGGTGGTGAAGGTTTGCAAACAGGGTTTTGTTTTCTAAGCTCTTAAGACGGAGCTTCAGCAACACCGCTCACTGTGACATTCTCACATTAACCCACTAAAATGAGCTCTAGACTTTCCTGCATTTTACAGATGGTTTCCAGTCTCAGGCAGCACATTCCCACCTAAGTGGCTTCTTCAGTCTTTTTTCACAAATTGCCCTTGAATGGTCCCTTTGGCCAGCGGTGGTGTAGCGGCCACCTCCCTGTGGGAAAAACGGCCTCTCAGGAAAGTAGGAAGGACAATTACTAATCAATGCATTCAATGCTCCCAGGTCACCTAAAGGAGTGCCGAAGTTGTGTCACATTTCAACCTTATGCTTTCTGGGGTAACTGGTCCACCTTAAGAAGTTCAGAACCTTGTTGAGTTGTGTGCTATTGCTGCTCTGTTTAATTAAAGCCGTACTGTGCAACCTTTTCATGTTTTAAATACGTTTCTTGAGCCAGTATGTGCCTAAATGAGCCTTTAAATGGTTAACGAAATGCCACTCAGACCCCTACTGCCCCCTTTGGTCAGCATAATGCACTTACAACTTCAGAGTGGTGGGCTGCCACCTGTTGGACTTTAACAAAAGATGCAAAGCAAGGAGATAAGTTTCACTTTAGATTCTACAAAACAAAAACAAAAAAAACTAGGGGGTGCTAAAAGAAAACCAAAACTGCTAAGTGTGTCTTTGAAATACATATTCTACTGCTCTTTGATCATCTTTTCCAAAATGTGTCATATTAATAATGAAAAGTGGCTCTGCAATGTTTCATGGACATCAGGGGCAGTTCCACTGGACTGGTAGATCAGGGTGGTGGTCCCCATATTTTAAAAGGGGGGCCACATTCCTGAGCCTCCATGGTGTCCGTTCAGGGGATCTGGAGAGGAGGGTTCTTTGGATAGCTGTCTCAGATCCAGGAGGAGCAATGTGGTTTTCATCCTGGTTGTGGAACACTGGACCATCTCTGTGCCCTTGGGGGAATCCTGAAGGGTGCGTGAGAGTTTGCCCAACCACCCTACATGTGTTTTGTGGACTTGGAGACAGCATTCAACTACATCCCTTGGGGGGCCTTGTGGGGGGTACTTCAGGAGTATGGGGTAACAGGCCTAGCTGGGATGTCTCATGGATGCCTCCCTGGTGAGGTTTAGCGGGCAGGTTCAACCAGGAGGAGACCCAAAGGAAGACCCGGGACACACTGGAGGGACTATGTGTCTCAGCTGGCCACCTCGGAGGAGCTGGTACAAGTGGCTGGGGAGAGGGAAGTCTGGGCCTCCCTGCTTGGGGAAAGGTCTCCTCAGCTTTCATTAGTTTCTAGAGGGGCAGTTCATCACTAAATAAAACATTTAATAAATCTGCTGCATGGAACATGCTGGAGGCAGACTCCAGCTCCACCATGACAGCACCACTCCACACCGCTCCACAGCTCTCTCCACCAGCAGGGACCAACTCTGAAGTTGCAAGTCCGGCATTCTGGCAACATCTCTTCGTCTTCGTCTTCGTCTTCCTCCGCTTATCCGGGTCCGGGTCGCGGGGGCAGCATCCCAATTAGGGAGCTCCAGGCCGTCCTCTCCCCGGCCTTGTCCACCAGCTCCTCCGGCAGGACCCCAAGGCTTTCCCGGACCAGATTGGAGATGTAACCTCTCCAACGTGTCCTGGGTCGACCCGGGGGCCTTCTGCCGGCAGGACATGCCCGAAACACCTCCCCAGGGAGGCGTCCAGGAGGCATCCTGACCAGATGCCCAAACCACCTCAACTGGCTCCTTTCGATCCGGAGGAGCAGCGGTTCTACTCCGAGTCCCTCCCGAATGTCCGAGCTCCTCACCCTATCTCTAAGGCTGAGCCCGGCCACCCTACGGAGGAAACTCATTTCGGCCGCTTGTATCAGCGATCTCGTTCTTTCGGTCATTACCCAAAGCTCATGACCATAGGTGAGGATTGGGACGTAGATCAACCGGTAAATCGAGAGCCTGGCTTTCTGGATCAGCTCACTCTTCCCCACGACAGATCGGCTCAGCGTCCGCATCACTGCAGACGCCGAACCAATCCGCCTGTCGATCTCCCGATCCCTCCTACCCTCACTCGTGAACAAGACCCCGAGATACTTAAACTCCTCCACTTGAGGTAGGACCTCTCCCCCGACCCGGAGGTGGCAAGCCACCCTTTTCCGGTCGAGAACCATGGTCTCAGATTTGGAGGTGTTGATCCTCATCCCAGCCGCTTCACATTCGGCCGCGAACCTACCCAGCAAGAGCTGAAGGTCAGAGCTGGATGAAGCTAGGAGGACCACATCATCCGCAAAAAGCAGAGATGAGATTCTCCTGCCACCAAACTCGACACACTCCACACCACGGCTGCACCTAGAAATTCTGTCCATAAAAGTGATGAACAGAACCGGTGACAAAGGGCAGCCCTGGCAGAGTCCAACCCTCACCGGGAACAGGTCCGACTTACTACCGGCTATGCAGACCAAACTCACGCTCCTCTGGTAAAGGGACTGAATGGCCCTTAACAGAAAGCCACCCACCCCATACTCCTGGAGCGTCCCCCACAGGGTGCCCCTGGGGACACGGTCATAAACCATCTCCAAATCCACAAAACACATGTGGATTGGATGGGCAACATCTCCATCTTCATTATTATTTTATAATATGAAAATATTTGCACAGTATCCCTTTTAACCCTCTCAGTCTTAAAATGCGTTTTGATAAAAGGATGAACAACTAAGTCCTTCAGGGGAACTTCTGAGTTAAAAATGTTCATGAAACACATGTGGAGTAACCAGGTAGGCGGGTTTTAACGTTGCAGACCTGCAACGCCTGCCTCCATGAGATGAAAGAAAACAAAACTGATAAGAAACCAGCACTTAAATCTTTATATTTTTGCTACATATGGGAAGGTAAATTATTTGAATAAATAAAAATCATAACCAGGTTTTATTTTAATAGAAAACACCACTGACTTGATTATATAATTGCCGTTATTCAACATGACGTGATTTAAAAGAAATACTAACTTCAGATGGAAAAGTTTGTTGGGTTTTCCGATCCCAATCCTATAAGTCCTGCATGCGACTAAAAGGATCCTTTTAACAGGAACATCATAAATAACATCCAGAAACAGATAACAGCAAAAGTTTTCTCTTTCTTGTTTTCCATCAGCTCTCTCATCGATTGCTCTGGTCAGAAACACCAGGAATGAACAAACTGAATATGGGTCTTATCTACTTTTAAATTAGACTCACCGTCAGCTGATTACATCTTCCTGTTGGTGCACCTGCGTCTCCCAGCAGGAGCCTCGACTCCTAACACCAGGAAAAGATGGACAAACATTGATCGTATTTCCCTACAGGTGGTACATTGCAATTACAATCCAGTGACAAGTTCCTTCATTTGAGCCCACTGCAACCTGACAGAAGCTGGGGCAACACTCCAGGACTAGTGAAGGCGTCTGTCTGTTTGTGTCCTGCCTCCCAGCGTGTGACTGAGGACAACCAGAATTAAATCTAAAATTATATTTTGCCGACTTTTACTTAAAATTTAAAACTATTTTTTTAACACACGCTGATTGTTTAAGGAAAATTAAATCAATTTGGTCAACTGATTAGGAGAAATGTTCCTTTTTTAAAATTCTGTTTATTTCCTTTTACATAAAAATTGTCATTTTGAATGCATAAATATTTTTACCTTACATTACAAACTTATTTCATTGTATTTTAACTCTTATTTTTCTGAATAAAATAAAAACATAAAAGAAAAAGAACACCAGATGATTCTTGATGACCTTAATGAGAAACCATTTTTCACTTATTTTTGAAAATAATCCGTCGCTCTTAGTTTTTCATATAGGCCGAATGTGAAAATAGTCTTCTACCCCTATTTCCTGCACTAGCTTCTGACACAAAATAGACAGAAAAATGCTCGGTTCAGAAAAGCCCGACAGGTCGTCACACGATCACTTAACATTTATGGACTTACCCATCTCCACTTGTGACACTTGGGAAAGTTGTTGTTGGTTCAGGAAACAACAGAGAATGTGCCAGCTAAAATAAGCTAACCATTAGCATTAGCCAGAGATGTGGAATTGAGTCACATGACTTGAACTCGACTCAGACTCAAGTCATTATTTTAATAACTTCTGACTCGACTTGATAAAATCTATAAAGACTTACAACTTGACTCGGACTTGAACGCCAATGACTTGCAACTTGAATCGACTTGCATCTGTTGACTTGATGATGACTTGAGCATATTTGATATTTTAGCACAGAAGCAGCACGACATGGACAAAAATCATGAATCATTGTTGGTTCTGGGTTTGGTTTACTGCTAACTGCAGCAGCACTTTGCTTATAATCCGTTTCAGTTGCTCTTCCTGCTTGTTTGAGCAAATAAATTAAGCTTTAAGAAGCTTTAATTCTGGAATTTATTTATTATCATTATCAATAAATTGAAGTTGGACAGATGACTTGATTATGACTGGAAAATTCAAAACTAAGGACATGGACTTGACTTGGACTTCCACATCATTGACTTTAAACTCGACTTGGACTTGGTTGTCTTTGACTTGGACTTGACTCGAGACTTGACTGGAAATACTTGTGACTTGCAAAGCAGTGACTTGGTCACACCTCTGGCATTAGCAACTTCACCACACGGCAGAACACCTCCAGGCTTGTGTTGTATGACATAACTACTGCAGAGCAAACTGAGCTGGGGTAGAGTTGCTTTTCGGTTATTCAATAAGATGCAAGATGTCCAAATATCAGGAAGTAATACTCTAGATCCTCCCATCTGAAGCCCCTGGATTTTTTTCAATGTCAAGGAACCTTGCCTTGATGTCTTGGTCCTGCCCCGGTTGCCTAGGAGATGTGTCATCAGGAGCCACCAAGACGTGTTCCAATGTTCATACCAAGGCGTCTGTTCTCCGTTCATTAGCCTTTTAGCTAGCAAAGCAAGGATACACGGGAGGTGCCTAGTAGCGGCTCACTCCAGTTTAAATGTAAGTCATCTAATTGTAGCTACCGGGCTGATATCTAAATCTTTTTAAAATACAAAGCAGTTTGCTAGGGTTGGTGTTACAAACCCTGGATGGTGGTCAGTTGTGGTAGGAGGGGTAACATAATAACTGGCGTGAACAGGGGTGAGTATAAATAAAAATGTATTTTATTAACAAAGAGTAAACACAAATACTCTGTACTTGACTGGAATAATAATGAAACTAATTTATTCTATGAAAATAAATGAAGGCAATGGAGCATAAATCAAAACACATGAGGCAAAAGGCCTCAGGGAAGAAACAACGAAGATACATTAACGAAAAAAAATGCCGGAGCTAAATAACCAGAAAACAACAAATCTCGATGGCTAAGCTTTATTCTAATTACCAAAAGTAAAACCGAGCTCTAAAGCTGAAAACGGAGCAGAAATTCAAACTTAAGAGCAGACAAAAAGGATCACGAAATGAAAACAGCTATTGAACTAAAGGATTCAACGAAAAACAACTACTAATCTTACAAACTGAATCATCAAAGTTATTAATCCACGACCAAACTGTTTCATACAGAGATCCAAGGACTGACGAGAGAAGGACAGGGTGTGAAACTGATAGCTGCTGTGATGGCTTGCAGCTGAGCCCGTGAAGGCAGGCCGATGGGGAAAACCAGCCTGACTGAGGACCTGTCCAAGGTCCTGAACTGGAAAGGGACCAGAGCTGGGCCTTTCAGGGAATATGAGTCCAGCATCCGTAACAGTTGGTTAGATTAGTAGTTGCAGCTTCGGTGGCTAGCAGGTAGTAACTCGCTCACATATTTAATTTATCCAATAAATACAAAATTTTAAAAGTAAAAGTCTTGTTATAAATTTATATTGAAACTTATACGTATAAAATATGACTTTACCTCACGTGTCACGTGACATAAGTCTGTTCTATTTACCCGTTTTCTTTGTCCTCGTAAGCAAGGCGCCTGGCCTAGCAAGCACCTTGGCATTCAGAAACACCCCCTTTCTCATCCAGCTGACCTCTATGTCCTCAAACAAATGCCATGGTACTGTTTACTCCAGTGTATGATTTACAAGGCATTCATTCCTATGGAGACCACAGCAAATGTAGCAAAATATGAGTAAGGCTGACTTTTAAATGGCAATGGTGCAATGCACAATTATTGTCCTGAAGAGGAGAAGTCTGTATTAGGGGTTGTATCAACTAGTCGACTAGTCGACTTCACTGCTCCGTAGTGACTTTTTATGCCTGTCATAGACTAGTCGCTGTCACGTGATAATGACCGGCAAGATGCAGTCCTCGGAAAAGACAGCAGGTGACAAGCTCCTGCGCATTGGGAGGCGACGCGCTGTGCCAGAGCGTCGGTACCGACACCCGCCGTAAAACGGACATGTAACCAAATTGTGACCTTTACCCTCTTGCAATTTAACCTTCCCCTCACCCCCATCCTAACCTTAGCCAGCTTGCACATGCAAAGCTCTGATTGTTGACGCACTCCAGACATCTGCGTCCTGAGCACGGCCACAGTAACATTATCAAATCAGGTGTCGCCACCTCAAAAACTAATTTAACGCGCGATCGTTCATGTCGGCTCATTTCCTTTTATGTTTTCTGTCTTTTATTCTTTTATTTGTGCCTGATGCATTTCGCTGCTGTGGATCGGGGCACATCACCTGTTTTGTCCTCGGTGACGCACCTAACTGATGCGGCCGGCGAGCACTCCGCTGTTTTAGCGGTCGGTAGATCTTTTAGAACTGCAGTTCAAAGGTAACTCATGAGGTGAATATATATGAACCCAGGTAGCAGTTTCTCTTTAGGATTGAGAGGAGATGCAGGAAGATAATAAACAGGCAGGACAGAAAAATAGTCAAATAAAAACAAGTTAGGTTTTGTACCTGCTGGTTGCAACAAACAGACACCATTGAAGGTAATCAGAAGTGAGGAACAGAAAATGAAATAATTATTTTAATGTTTAGAGCGGCAGGAACTCCGAGAGGCTGCAGGCGCATCAGTGAGTTTGCGGCCGCTGCGCAGGGGGAGGGGGGAGAGGGCTGAAGCAGGGGGAGGGGGGAGAGAGCTGAAGCAGAAACTACCGTTGTTAAGAGATGTGTTTAACTTTGAAAACGTGGGCGCAATTTTAATTGTCAAAAACTCCAGCGAACCAACCAACCCCCCATCCCCGCCGTCGCTTCAGGTGTATGACGTCATCAACGACTAGTCGAAGTCAACTCGATTTTCACTACTTGACGGTCGACTTTAAAAAAAATTAAGTCATGAAACCCCTAGTCTGTATCAGGTTCTTCTTACACTTCACTGAGATTTTCTTAGAAACAATGTTGTGTAGCCAATGTCAAATATATAAAATAGATTTTTTAACAAAGCTGCTGTCTTACAATATTTCTGCAGTCTGAAAGTTTCCATCTATCCTACAGGAATTAGAATATAAGAAAACCCAAAAGCAAATAAACAAGCTCACTGCACCTGGTTGCTGCTGTCAGACCGGCCTCTTGCCAAGTCAGACTGTGCTTCTACATCAAAGCAACATGGATGCTAGCTGGGCGACGAAGTTCTCAGCTGCAGCTCATCTCATGAGCAGTGGTAAATGGTGCATATAAATGTAAGAGCATTTTAGGCTAATTTCCCTTGTGGGGGCTTTTCTATCTATAGGTATGGGGAAAATGTCAGTGGCAGAGGTCAAACTAGTGCAGCAAACAGCAATAAGTATAAGAACAGAAGGGTTATTGTCAGTTTCTGTGAACTAAAGTTTCACGTTTCAGTTTCAGTTTTGACCTTGAAAAGCCTTTTTATATTTAAAAACAGCAAATAAATATTGTGTCTTCCTGCTCTGCATAAAAATGTCTGAACAATGCGGTGTAATCAATTCAGCAACTGTGTCTTTTTGACAAAACGCCACACTGGAGAGTTCTAGAACTTCTTTACCCACTGGAAACCAGGGCTGTCTGAAGTTTAGAGGTGACATATTATGCAAAACTCACTTTTTGCATACGTTTGGGCTGCAAAACGGGTCTCTGCTGCCTTTTCAGCAGCCTAGCGGTAGAGTGTTCGCCCTGGGACTATGAGATCAGGGTTCCAATCCCAGTCACGTCATACCAAAGACCTCAAAAATGGAACCCAATGCCTCCCTGCTTGACACTCATCTTTGAAAGTTGGATTGGGGGATTACACCACCAAATAGTTCCCAAGCGCAGCCATGTCTGCAGCTTACAGCTCCACACAGGGATTGGTCAACTGCAGAGATGTAATTTCGCCAGTGCGTGATGACGACTAACGGGACTTTAACTTCAAATGTGAAAAATATCCATCTGTCCTTTTTCTGTCAGTGTATTAGGAATTATGTGCCTAAAATAAGTTGTTTCAAAAAGTCCCTGTTTGTGACATCATAAGTGGATAGAACCACCTCTCACATGCAAGAGAGCTGATGTTGCCAGTCCCCACATGCCAAAGACGTTGTTAAGCTGAAACACACTGAACTGGCTTGTGCGAGCAAAATCAGCCAAAGGACAGGAGCTGGGCTGCAGGTCAAAAAACTGCGGTCAGAAACAAGGGTCACAGGAGGGTCAAGAGGACAAGAGTTCAGAACTTGCTGTCGGGGACAGAACTAGGCAAAAGGTCAGGCTGGCTGGCCCCACCCGTGGCTTGGAAAGATGGGATTGGAGGAGAACAGAGTGAAGACAGTCCATTTGGATCCAGAAGTCCTCAGGAATGCTGAAGGAAGACCTACAATTTGCTACCAACATAAAGATTTATGACCTGTGCTCTCATAAGGACTGCAGCATGTAACTTTTGTGCCCTCATGTGAATGCTGCATGAAGTGATAATGACACCAAAATGTTTTGTGTAGAGCTAAAAAAAGTGTATTTGGTAAATGACCTCTTGACCTAAACTGTCAGGAGAGAATGATATGTGACTCTTACATTGTGTAAAGCAGTCTCAGGAATGATATAAAAGGATGCAGCTCAGATCGAAAAGAGAGTAGCAGTTTGGAGAGTTTTGGGGAGTTTAAGGCAATTATCAGAAGACCGAGTTGGTGTAAATCAACTCTCTTATTTAATCATTTAGAACTAATTCCTCCTTGGGGAAACGGTTGTTTTATATTTACTCATTTTTGTATTTTTCTATTTTGTAATAATTTTTGTTGAAAAAGAAACATAATCCTGATTATTTCAGGTTTTCTCTAAAGCTTCACGAGTGGGAGCCCTGACCATTAATTGCACAGAGGTAAGCACATTAATTTTGGGTTCTTGAATTATCAGGACTTACTTTACGGTTTGTGACAGATTAATATAAAGAAACCTTAAGATAAGGGGAGCTTGACTCCTCCCTCACCCGCGAGTGATGAGTTGTCTTAAGGATGATAAAACCAGAACATTAGTGGTCAATTTTGGCTCTGATTCGCAAGTTGAAAAAGTCTCTATCAGCTGGAGGGTTGGATTAATTAAATAAATTGATAAATTTATGTTAGCCTGATCAACTCACAAAAATCATTTTATAGTTACCAACCACCCACATACGCTGTTAAAGGCGCAATTAATCCAAATAACCCAAAGAATTGCCGGAAGGGTTGGCTTCCCGTCGGGCTTCGCCCCTAGTATTTTAACCAAAAAATAATGAGATTGCTTAAAAAGAAGTGAGCTACTACAGAAGGAAAAGTCTTACATATTATTTCACCTTTAAAATAAAAGATATGATTCTAACCTAGGACGCCCAAACCAGGGTCTAATACGATAATACTCACCGACACCCCCACCGAACCCTGATGGATGCACAGTCTCATAAGTTCTAACGGAACTGGGTTTTAACAGAACCGACAAATGGGACGTGCACGCGACACTGCTACTGGAGGAACAGTGGCTCTACTCTGAGCCGTTCCCTGATGTTGGAGCTTCTCAGCTCACAGCAGCCTGAGTGGGGATGGGTGGGCTCCAGCTTGTTTTCTTAAAGTGACATAACCCTGAAATGGCTCATTCTGGAAAGTACTGATGCTGCTCTTTACGTGAGACGGATTTCTTGCAAAGAACATCATGAACACGTTTTTACTGAGCATTCAAATATTATAACTTAAGAAAACACAAGTCATAATATGTGGAAAAAATGGGCATAAAATATTTAGGGCTGGGACTTTAACGCGTTGAATTATGATTAATTAATTAGAAAAAATAATGCGTTAAAATCACTCATTTCATCGCAGCTTGCATTTTGAGCAAGGCGGAACCTTTGTCATTGCACGACTTCCTCGTAGACTGAATATCACTGACGCACACAACAATGCACAGTGATAATGGCTACTAAAACGGAATAAAAACAGAAAGAAGTTGCCTTGCTTGGACTGATGCAGGATTTAGGAAACACACCCGCATCTTTTCTTAACTTAGGAAAAAAACTTCCAGACAACAACGGAGTCCGTGTCGCGGACATTTTTCAGAGATCGATACTGCTGCGGCTGCACGGTGGCAGCGGGAACTTTACAAAAGTTGCGGTAAGCTATATTTTTAACATTTACGTAACATCTGTGCAGCGCTGAAAGCACCAGACAGAATAATTCTGTGCCCTAACAGTAGTTTATGAAAGTAGTCAGACAAACGAGAGGCACCTGGCTGCCGCTGGGAGAACGCTCCGTGTTCTCACTACTCTGTAAACAATCACAAACAACGTGTCTTAAAGTTGAAAACAGAAGTTTAAGTTAAAACAGAAACACTCTAAAACTTTTCTGGTGATTATCTAAACAATTCTGTCGGGGAGTTATACGTTTCTGAGACGAGTCTGTCTAAACATCACATGCATTACTATCATTAAGCAGCAGGTGTGTTGAAGCTGTCATCAGCTAAGGGGCGGATGCTTAAGTGCATCAGGGGCAGCGAGGAACGAGGAAGTTGTGATCAGGCTGGAGATCACACCAGATTCTCTGCTGCAGGCGTGAATCTGCGGGTCTGCAGCATCCCCTTCTTAACGTGACATCAGGACTTCCCATGTAAGGAAGGTCCGCTCACCTGTTCGTCAGATCATTATTTCCTCGCCATGATCTTTTATCTTCCCATCATCCTCCAATCATCCAACTGGAACCAGTTAGTGTTCCTGATCATTCTCAGAATATGCCACGCCTGCTCTGGTGTTAAAAGTTAGTACATTTAAGTCCTAGATCATATTTGTGCCTGTTCTACTGTCATTTTGAAGGATTATTATTTATGTGTTTTTACTACATTATGAGTAGAAATGCTAATAAAAACTCCCAATTATACAAACAAGTGAAATTTGGAAAAATTAGAATCTAGTGCAAAGTCAAATTTATTTCAGTCATTCAACTAGACAGAGAGACTATTTAAAGGCTCAGGAACCCTTTGCAGGTGTTTTCTATTTGTAATTATAAATTTTAGTTGATTTGGGTTTTGTTTCATATCACACAGTGATGTTTGAATAATTAAAATGCATTTTTTTATTAAAAGCTTTAGTTTACAGTAATAACCATGTCTAATGTTTGATTCTCTGTCATAATTTTTATTAAAAGTTTTGCTTTGAGAGCACATTTTCCCGAACGATTAAAATGTGATTAATTTAGATTGATTAATTAATTACAAAGCCTCTAATTAATTAGATTAAAATTTTTAATCAAGTCCCAGCCATAAAAATAACGTTCTGCATAACTTAAAACACAGACAAAAATCATCATTGCCATCAACATGGTGTTTTTTTGACTGAATTTATATTTTGTTAGTTTACATACCCTAAGTGTTCATTGCAAGGGACACAAGTTGCAGTGCACCATCTGTACACTATTTTCTAGTTTGGGGTTAATATTTAAACACAAATGTTAAGCAATAGAACTTTAAATGAGACATTTACACCAAATGTAATGACTTTGGAGTGCTTGCAGCAACAGACTTGAAAATGTTCCTCAGTTTTCTCCTTCCTTGGGTAAAAACTAAAGGCGGCGTGATTCTATGTGCCACTTTTCAGCAGATGGCAGCTCCATGTGAGGCATACCTAATCATAAACATGTAAATAATGCAAGGCACTCAGGCTTACAGGGTTTTCTGTAGCGAAGGAGACAAAAAGAGACAGAAGGAAGAATCAGCTAGCAAAGGTCAATCTTATATTAGAGCTGGGTGTGCTGACGTGAATGTTGTGTTAAAGATTAAAGCCAACGGCTACAATGACTCAGGGCAGGAAGGATTCACTAAAATAAATCCTAACAGTGTTAATTCTTTGTGAATGAGGGAAGTGATTACTGCTTTTGCTCTACTGTCCGATTTCTTCTGTCTATCTCACAGGTGAAGCCTTCCAAGTCTGCAGTAAAACAATTTCTTCCCCTTGACACAAATCATTATATTCAGACCAATGACTTTTATTATCTACTTTTTCTCTAGTAATTTGTTCCCCTTAAACTGACATCATATTGATAGAAAAAGGTCTCTCTAGCGACCGACTCGTCTTGGCCAGAAGAACGAGGCTGAGAGTCAATCCATCCACGGTCACTCAGCCCTCCTTCCTTTTTATTCTGTTCAAAGAGTCAGACTTTCTTGTAATTTTATGAAAAGAGGTTTCGAGCAGTAGTTCTCCAGGCTTCACAAAGGTCTTTTGTGTTGAATCATTATTTATTTGAACTGGTATCATTTTATACGTACAAGTTTCAGTGGATCTATTTAACCAAGCCAAAAAAGACAAGTATATAAATGATGTAAGCATAATAATAAATTACAGATAATGTAAAGAACTCTTGAAGTAAAGAAAACGAACCATAAAGGAATTCTGACTCTTTTCATTTCTTACATGTAAAATTTCAATCACTGGCCCAGAAGTAATGATCCATTGTTTAGCAGTGGCTGGCATGTTGTTCCTGTTTTGTATGTGAGATTAAAAATAAGAATAAACAGGGAATATGACAGAACCCTTTAATCTTAATCAATCACAGGCCAGAGCACCAGATGAAGTGTGTTGTCTAGACTTTTTGCACCAGCGGACTTTAGGAAACAGAGCATGAATGTTTGATGAGACATGGCTACATGATGATGGTCTTTTGTGGTTGCAAGGACGTGTACTTCAAACTAGAAAAACTAGTTTAGATGATCTATTTTGCTTCAAGGTGTCACAAGGATACCAAAGGCTTGAACCATGAGCTGAAACAAAGATAACAACCTTAAAATCTACCTGGAAGTGTCTTGGTCTTCATTACTTTCAGGTGGAAAAAGCAGACTGATCGGAGAAGTGGGCTCGAATTTGGGAGGATGATGGCTTCCTGGCTGGAGTGCAGGATGAGGCAAATGGACAGGTGTAGCAGCAGGCAGGTGGAAAGACAAGGAAAAGCACAGTCAAGCATGAAAAAAAACCATCTATGCACTAGAACTGGGCCTTAGTGGTGCCTGACCAGAGAAGACAATAACATGGCAAAGAGTGGTGTGAAGCCCAGAGAGGATACGCAGAGCGATGATGAGGAGATGAGCAACAGCTGCGCCGGTAAGCTGCCAGGGCCCAGGAAGCCATGCCTGCAGGATAACAAAAAGAGAGTGAAACAGACACAAGGCTCGGAAGGAAAAGAATCACTTTGTGTTGTCTGGTTCTAGCCTTTTCCCTCCAATTCACTGGAAAACATCTTGAGGTTAAGGAAAAGTGTCAGGAGTGTTTTGTAAGAGCTTAAAGGACAACAGCATTGCAGCAAGAGTACTTCAACACAAACTCTATTAAACTCATTAAATCAATCTAATGATCTTTTCTTGTCATTGTGTCACAAAGGCTTTGTTACATGCTTTAAATGTGTAAGAAAAAATATTGTTTAATTTATTATTTCACTACAAGGTTTGAGAAATGCACACGATCATGATTACAACCCTCACTGCAGATTTAGTTACACAAATCCAGATAAATACAAGCTTTAAAATATAATAACAGTCATCTGACTTATACAGCGCTTTTTAGGACACCCAAAGACGCTTTCACACACTCTCACATTCACACACTGCCAGTGATGGTAAGCTACTTGTAGCCACAGCCGCCCTGGGGCGGTCTGACAGAGGCGAGGCTGCCATTTGGTGCCGTCGGCCCCTCTGACCACCACTAACACAGGCAAGTTGGGTTTAGTGCCTTGCCCAAGGACACAACAGCAGAATACCCCTGGCGGGAGATGGAATCGAACCTGTGACCCTCCAATCATGAGACAACCTGCTCTACCACCTGAGCTACTGCTGCCCCAAAGTAAGTAAGTAAAGTGAGTACATTTTATTTCTATAGCACTTATCACAGACAGAATCCCAAAGTGCTTCACATAGATCCAAATAAAATAAAACATAAAATCATAATGATCTCAAAACAGAAAAAAATTCATATCAGAAAAAAATACAGTCATAAAATCATCACATCTCATAAACAGATGAAAGATGATTACAAATATGTGAAAAATGGGATTTTTTTAAAAGTAGAAATCTAAATATCTCTTTTATATCCAAAGTGAATATTCTAGTGTTTCTAATACTTGGCTGACTTGTTTAATCAATACATTTGCAGCATTTGGTCTCTTGCAGGAATCCTTTGATTTTAAGCTGTATTCGGGGTGGAGACAAAAGCCCAAACGTGCACACATCAGCATGGATATCACAGCTGGAGGAGAAAGTAGTGCTAGATGACAGATTCTGGAGTGTTGTTTCCTGATAATTGGGCATCTCGATTCTAATTGGGAAACAGCAACGGGGCTCTACCACTGACTTTGTTTGCTGTGAATCGTTGATGTTTTATCTCCACAAATAACACAAGCTATGGAGGAGTTCTGCTGTGTGGTGGAGTTACTAAAGCTAATGATTAGCTTCTACTAGCCGAGATGTTCTCTGCCGTTTCCTGGACGCTAAACCAAAAACAGCCGTACCCGTCGTGAGTCAAGATGGGTGAGTCCATGAAAGTTAAGTGACGGTGCGACGTAGATCGGTCCGACTTTTCAGATCCTAGAGTTTAATGCAAGAGATTGGTGCAGGAGACTATTTTGATGTTCAGCCTCCATTAAAAACTCTGAGTGACTGCTTATAATCAGAACCAGAGCTGCAGAGTTTGGTATGCTCCTTGTGGTTCTGGGACACATCCCAAACTTGATACTTTGCAGTCGATGGAAAGGAAACCACAGTGGTTAAATGTCGCAAAGTATGTTTCACAAAGCTTCTGCCTTTTTCTGAACAGGGTTAGTATTAGCTGGAGTGTGATGCACGCTTCTGTCTTCTCGCTTTCTAATTATCTAAATGTCAAAGTCAACGGGCGGCACATTTGTTTGTTTTCAAAAATCAGACCAAGTCAATCCAACATGGTTGAAATCCCAGATGTATGATAAGAGGGGTTCTGACGTGCTTCCTAGCAGACCACAGAGCTTCCAACACACCACAAATGGTAGGATTATCTGTTAGGATTATCTTTAGAGCCGTTACAGCAATGGTGGGAAACTTTAGGATTGTTGGGAGGAGCGGGACTGGTCAAAATTCCTTAACATTTTTAAAAAGTGATCAACCAATGAATGCTTCTGTCAGATAATCTCATTTATAAATAGCCACATAACAGAGACTTCATCAGACTCACACACAGATGAAAAACAGATAGTTGGAAGAAATATGAGGCTGATTTCAAAAAACAAACAACGACGGTCAGGGGCAAAAGGAAAATTTATTTGGTAGTTTGTCCATTTAGCTTAAATATTGTTTTGTTTAATTTAAATTTGATAATTCCAAATCATTTTAAAGCTTAAAAGGTTCAAAATGGTGAGTTTTTAAACGCTGAGTGAAATGCGTGTTTTTCCGGTTTCAGTTATGTCAACGAGTCAACGTGTTTATTGAAATATTTGCCAAAAGCCTGTGTCCAAATGTTTATGAATGCTGATAGAAGAAGGCAGAGTCTGAATTACAACGTCTGATAGAGAGCATAAAGTCAAATCCAAAACAGTGCATGAGTCAAAACCAGGTGGTCAGACCGCGACCAACTTCACGTATGAGGGTCTGGCAAATGTTGAAGCCTGAAACCCAAGGAAGGTCCAAAATCAAGCAGAAAACATCATTTCAGCTCAAAAAAATAAATTACTGAAACTGACGTAGTAGAATGGTGAATAACGTAAAGTTAAACTTACTATTCACATTTAAAAGTTGTTCACGTCCAAAAGTTGAATGTTTACTCAACCTGAGTTTTCAAATGAATTTAATGCTCAAAGAAATCAACACCAGAAGGTTCAGCAAATGTGGTCCAATCGATGTTCATAAAGAACGGATGAATGAAGGGAAAACAAGGTTTGTCAAATCTAAGGCTGAGTGGGGATTTTTCTTTTTATTTAGAGCAATGTTTTTATATTAGTAGGCCAGATTTGATGGTCGGGCTTTTATTTGGTCAGGGATTTCTTTTTTAATTTTCTTTTAAACTGCAGTTCATGGAGCTGTCACGGCCGTAACTCTCTCAGTCTATTTGTGGGGTGGGAATGTTTTTTTCAGTCCTGAAGCATTGCCTAAATTCTGCTTCAGTGGCCGGCCGCTGTAGCAAGCTGCTCAAAGTCTGTTATCTGCTGAGAAAACACGGTTTATCAATATTTAGCCAACTTTTACACACACTGCGTTTTTAACAAGTGTCTAACAAGGTGACAATGTTTGACTAAATGCCAAATGTCTAACAGGCAGGATTTTACATTAAACAGCCTTTTTTCACCCTCTCGTTGTATTTTCAAATATCGCTGATTATCCGTTGTCCAAATGTACAGAAAAGCATCAAATGCAACAGAGGCAGGTCAGAAGTGAGCTCCCCGTTGCTATTCAATGAGCTGATTTACATGCTGACCATGGTAGACATCGCGCCGGCCAAATTTGCATTTCACAGGTGAAAATAGCAGCAAGCTGAACCGTGACACATCAAGATTTCTTTGTTGCAAAGTGAATAAACCACTTCTGCTCCAGAATCAGCCACAATATAGTCGTTGCTGCTAAGAAGGTATTATAACTGTGTAATTAGCCTATTTATCATTAAACAACAGATGGCTGGGTGCTGGAATAACATTAGAAACAACAGTATCGGCTAAACTACATGGGATTCTTTTGTCCATTCTGCATTGTGTTGTTTTCTCCATCTTATAGCCCACACCTTGTCCAATGAAGTAATTAGCAAAGGTCACAGATATAGTTTGATTAATAAAGAATGCGACCACATGAACAATCACTGTGAGATGCTGGGACTTTCAGGTTTAATGGGTCTTAAATTGAGCAATGGCACAGAGGAGCATGACACAGTTGCACGCTGTGTCGTACTTCCGAGATAATCATCTCAGTCTCATTATCCAACCTGTTTATGAGTGCCCTCTATTCTTTTGTGTTTTGGGCTTAAGCTTCGCTGTGATGCATGCAGGAAAATAGCGGGGGTTTAAATGAGTTGTTGGGCAATAACAACAGTGGTGAGACAGCGTCTTGATGTTGTGGCCAAACTAAGAGTCAACTCCCTGATAAACACTGAATAATACCCTTAAGGTCATTTTATAACTGGAGTTTGATTTCCTGGTGCTCACGCTCTGTTGATCAGGATATGGTGATTAGGATTTTTGAGGGATGCTGAGTAAGAATATCATCTGAGGTCCTTCTGCAACCAGAGTCACGACTGTGTCAACTTTCTCTGCATTAAACGTCTTTGGTGTGTTCTTCCACCTCTCAGTTCTTTTTAAAACACAGAAAAGTTTATTTAACTGCAACGTTTCGTTTGTGGCTGCAAACATCTTCAGTCTGACGTTGATGGTGGCACGTCACTTCCTTCTCCGTTTATTCGCGGGCAGTAGAGGACGTTGTCACCCTCTGCTGCCCGCTCTCCCCTCTCCGACGATGCAGTCCCATGCACGATCCAACGAGTAAACTCCGTCGTCCCTGTTCATGGTCCCACATCCACCTCTCCTTATCTCTATTGCTTCTTTTATCCATCTTTTGTATTTCTGTTGTTTGTGTTCATGATCCTTGTGTTGTCCCAGTCCATTGTGTGGTTTTCTCTTGTGCAGTGATCTGTTACGGCTGACTTCTTTATTGTGCCACCATCAGCGTCAGCCTGATGAAGTTTGCAGCCGCAAACAAAACGTTGCAGGTAAATAAACCGTTTGTGTGTTTTAAAAAGAACTGAAAGATGGACTTCTCTGCATTAAGTCAAGTGTGCTCTTGTTGAAACATGGAACCCACTAGGTCTACCCGCTTCTCTCCAGTTCTGTTTGTGGTATTCGAGAACCGGATCTCTAAGTGGAAACTGTGTCTGGTTTTTGAACCCTGTGGTCTCCTGTCTGCTTTTAGCAAAATGGAACGTTGATGTTTTATCTCCACAGATAACACAAACCTGAACGAGTTCTTCATTGTCAGCAGCTGATGCAGGTGAAAGGGCTTGAAGACAATGTTCACGTTCAGCATGCCAGTGAAAGTCAGAGGGACGGATCATATTTTAAGAAGAATAAGTATTATATCGTTTTTCAGTGCATAACTCCTTTAAGCTGATGTGTTCATGCGTCTTAGTTTCTTACAACTGATGGGAGGATGAAGCGAGGGACGTACTGACTGCAGTAATCGGGACATTTCTCCAGGCAGTCATGGTGAAGAAAGAGATGGGCTGAAAGTTCGTGATTCAATGGTGCATCTACATTGTTTAACTTTACAGTCGTGAGATCTAGGTTTTGATCAAAAGGATAACATTCCAGGGTGGGTGGCCAGACGCAAGCTTTAGCTGTTTTTACAGGACCGTAGCGTTTGCAAAACGGGATTTTCCGTGGCTCCCTGGGGAGGATTTTGGCAGTTATAGTAGCAAAGCTGAAGCTAGAATAAACTGCCATCAGGCACCTCTCAAACCAGGACGGGATAAAGGATAACGTCGCATTCACACATGGGCACCATATACTACATCTTTGTGGTGGATATTCGTGGTGTTGGTGTCAGGTTTCCTGCTCTTTGGCCTGGGAGGTTACCTGGCTTACCGGAAAATTAACGAGCTGTCGAGAAATATTGGCTCGCTCCCGGAGCTCAGGGATGGATTACACCGCGCTGTGAACGTACAGACTCATAATTGTCAAGATGAGTCGAAAGCTTGGAACTTTGGCTGGGATTCAGACTCTGGCACAGAAGGTTGACTCGATTAAGGAGAAAGTTGACGGGTCAGTGTGGATCGGGATAGATTAATGACGCCATTATTGCATTTTGAGAGGTTGAGGACCAACGGAACTTTAACACAGAGAAGAAATTATCTCTGTCTGGCCCCAAAACAAGTTCTTATCTGAATCTGGTGCCCTTGAGCCTGTGAGGCTGAAGTGATTACTCCCCCTCAGAAGAAATGTGGAATGCTGCCGTCGACATGGCAACTCTGTCTCCCTATCCCAGCCTGGGCGGGACTGCGACCGGAGAAGGCCGCTGAATCGTTCCAGGAGTCACTGTGCTCTCTAAACCCAACTACCTCCCTCCCCTGTCCAAACGGAGGTGACGAGCGCTGCTTATCGCGGCTGCACGCACTGACGTGTGGAGAGTCCCAACCCTACCGCCCCACCTAGTGGACACTTATGTTGTGAGATGTCTGAAGTCTGTTGCATTTCTGTCTGAGGTGTTGTTTGCAGAGCAAAGCTGTCCTCCCTGTGGAGGGTAACTCTGAAGTGCCTTTTCTTTCTCCACCTGACCCAATCCTCATGTAACCCTCTGATCTCTATTAAGGTAGCGCGACTCGGGGTTGCGAATGACCACAGTCACCAATTCTTGTCATGTGTCTTGCCCATGTATGTCTGATCTCTGAATTGTGTGTACTGAAACTCTGATTTCCCTCTGGGATTAATAAAGTATCTTTGAATTGAATTTGAATTGAATTAATTCTAGATTCATCCATCACTGTAAATATTAGTTAACCTGTCATGTTTTAATTGTTTGTGAATTAAATTCTTACTTTTACAAACCTGACTCCTTCTCTGAATCAAAATGAAGTGTTTCCAATCCCTGAATAAAACAAGGAATCCTAGAACCTTCTGATTAAACACAGTAAAGACCAAGCAGGGTGATATTCTATATTTATATAGAGTACCACAGCTTATTGGTCATAAGTAGAGGTAATATATATTGAACTCTTAAAGCTCAATTTACCAAACCCTACTTCACTCTGTAACGGCACGATGGCCTGCCTTATAAAAGAGGTTTTAGAGAAATGGTGAGGAGCTCCATCGTTTGGAGAGAGCTTGAAATAAACCCTCCAGTTCTCCTCATCAAAAGGAGCCACCTTAGGTGGTCTCATCCGAATGCCTCCTGGTTGCCCCTCTCAGAAGGTTTTCTGAGCTATTCCCACATGGGGAGCAGACCCCAGGAAAAACCTTGAACTCCATGAAAGGATTATATCTACTCTGGATTGGAGGCACCTTGGAATCCCTCAGGAGGAACTGGAGAATGTCACTGGGATGAGAAAAGTCTGGGCTCCCCTCCTGGATCTGTACCCTCTGTGACCAGGGAACAGATGGATTTTTAGATTTAGTTTTATTTTAATGAAAAGGGAAATTAATGTGTGTTCCAGTAATATGGAAACGAGGGTGATGACTTCAAGAAACCCTGGTAAAGCTTTTTTTTTTTTCTGTATTTCCATGTTAAGAAGATTATCAGCACAGAAAAGATAAACAAGACACGAGGGAGACCGTGAGCTTATCTGCTGCAGTGTGAAATTTATTCAGCTCAGGTACTCGCATATCTGGTCATTAGATGTGTGTTTTCACCTTGCTTGTGTAATGCTCTTGTAATTCTGTAATTGAAATGCACGGACAAACGTCTAAAACACTAATTGCCCTGGGTAGGGATGCTTTTTCCTGGTTCAAAAAACTAAATCCTTGCAATTCCTTTAATCCACGAAGTTAACTTACCCTTTCTTTTTGATGTGCACTTTAATAACGCACGCTGTCCTCGCCATGCGTGTTTTTAGACTCATGACTTCACTTGCGTGGTTTGTGAGTTGTGGAAGACGATCACCATCTATTGTTAGTCCCCTCCTGAATCTAAGTACACAGATCCAGTTACAGCAGCAATGCAGACTTCCTCCATGTCAGCACATCAAATCAACTCTGAATTCACACCGCACTCTCTGAAGGGCTCACCCGGAATATTAAGTACGGATGGGTGTTTCCGTGAAGACGACAGAGGATGTGCTGGAGTCTTCCCATTCTATCGACCCTCTTTGAAGCCTACAGGTCTTTCCATTTCCAGAGAGGAATTGCTTGAACTTTATGTTGAGGGAGGTCAGTATTTGTGCAGCACAACGGAAGATCAGTGTTCAAGCAACATACTGATGGGTCATCAGCGGCGTGTTTTCCCATTTTGCTCAGATCCAATCCACTTTCTGAAGTATTGATTCATCCACCATAAAAATCTAATGTAATAAAGCATTAATTAACCAGCTAAGTAATAATTAAAATGATTCCAACCAGATGTGAGTGAATTCATCAAGATTAAAATAGCTATAATAAATCACTTTGTTAAATTTTTTTAATTATTTGCGTCTTCTTTCAGGCTCCTAGGACTGGGCTTTATCCCAGCCATTACTGAGTGAGACAGCTGGTAAACACTACCTAAATCCCCGTGAATTAACACCCCAGTGACTCACTTTTCAGCTCTTTCTTGACAGAAAAAAGTGTCGATGTATGATTTACACAGACAACCCCAGTCAGCACCCAAAAACGTGTGACCTAAAATAACAAAAAAAAAGAGGCATGTGATGTATCACCAGGCTCTTTCTTTTTTATTTTTTTTACATTTTAGTTAATCGGTTGATCAATCTTTGTGGCAGGATGAGATTCCAGGCAGCATGACCAACAGCAGAGTTGGTTCTGGATTATTAACAACTATATGATCTTATTGCTGTTTGAAAACTAGTTTTTCAGATCTGTGAAAAAGATATTTTGACATAAAGTTTACATTTAATTTTAAGAAGGTTGAAGATATTTAATCCAGCAAGGCACGCCATCTGCCCACGACCCATAGATAGACTTCAGTTGCGGGGTGGAATCTATCGTTGTCTTTCAGATTGTCTCTGCATGCTATTGGACAACAACACACGTGATGTACCCACCTCTATGGATGGCAGTCAACGGAGCAGACCGCCCTACACTCACCAAGAAGATGCAAATACTTTTTTTGTATATTTATTCTGTGGTTTTCTTCTGAATGCATTTTTATTTTTTTTTAAACACAGGAAAGATTTTACCTTACTGACAGTTTCGATCGCTCCTGCGATCTTCAGCTGCTAATGGTGGTGTCACTTCCTTCTCCGTTTATCTGAGGATGTTGTCGCCCTCTACTGCTAGCGCTCTCCTCACAGATGACACACTTCCATGCATGATCAAATGTGTAGACCCCTCGTCTTCATTCATGGGCAGCAGAGGGTGACACCGTCCTCTGCTGCCTGTGGATAAACGGAGAAGGAAGTGATGCCGCCATCAGAGGCTAGCTCTGGTGAAGATCACGGGAATGACCGAAACTGTCAGCAATGTAAAAAAAAAACAAAACCTTTCCTGTGTTTAAAAGAAGAACCTAAAATTGCATTCAGATGCAAATACATCATAAGGACTTAAGTGCCTCTATCTGCTCCTGACTCAAAGAAAAGCCTAATTCTAGTCCAATTCTGATATAATTGTAGTCTAAATAGTTTAAAGTTGATGCCAAAGCCATTTCAAACAAGCCACCATTAACTTAGTATCTCCACTCCTTTTCCACCTACTTACCAAACCAATAAAGTGCTGTGACTGGCATAACACAATACTAATTGGGCCAATGGCAGACCTGCTGAGTATAGCCAGTATAGAACGTGGCTAGAATGGCATGCACAGCAAAATCTGTTTGCTTTGGCTACTTTCTGTCTAGATGGCTAAGAGGATGAGTAAAAACAGATACATATACAGTATATATTGTAGCGGAAATCCACATTTTATTTTCTCATACAAATTTTTGTTGGATTCACGCGAAGAACATAACCATTTACACAAAGTTTTTCCTCTCACATTTAGCAGAAGAAAAACAAAAGGGGAACGAAACTGGCCTGCAGCTTCAGCATTCTGGTTAACTCCTACAACTCTCGCCCAGGGTCGTAAATTGCACCAATTTGACTTGTCTCCCTTCTGCGTCAATCAGGAGATGCAGGACGATATCAGGACGGGGTCTGTTCGATCTCAACCTGCCAAAACTTGACTCTTTCCCAAGGTTTGAATGCTCGTAAAACTTCTCAGGGTGTGTTCTAGAAGGTTCCAGAATTTAGCTTTTATCAACACCCTGGTATTTTCTGTTTATCTACAATCAAAGTAAATGTTCAATTCTTATCAGTTACAAACCCTGATGCCTGTTTATGTTCTTCCTTCATGTTAAACATCTGCAATTTTTGTTTCTCCAGTTAAATTTCATGCTAACGGTAAAACTGTCCAGTTTTAAGAACTGACGTTAGCTCTTTCCTGTTTAAAGTAATACTTTTATTGCCTTATCTGGAATAAGTTGGTCATTTGTGATTTGAACTGTTCACTGTTGGAAAGATTGAAATATTTGAAAGAGCCACAGTGCCATCCAGTGGTTAATGAGTGAAATACATGTGGGTGTGACAAAAGAAAGTTTATAAAACCAGAGTTCAGACCTCGTGGCAGCAGAACAAAGAACAAAGACGCATTAAGCGAACCTCTGCTGGGCTTTTCCATCTGGGCCTAGCAAAAATAACCCGACGCTCATAAAAGTTGTTAAGCCATTAGCTTTCAAAGGTTACGGTAAAACTCAGAAGCAACTCCGTTTGTTTTGTTTTGACTTTCTACGTGAAACCGGAAGTCTGCGTAGTCCGGTCGAGTTTTCATATTAAGAGTTAAACCAATTTGGAACAGCTTTCTGATTCGACTTTGTTTGGATAACTCGGATCCCCAATCTGAATTCCACGTTTTGTGCAGTTGGCATAACCTGAAGTCGAGCCACGATAGAGGAACCCCGCATCGTCCCTACCACAACCGACGTTGACCAACTCAAGGAGCCAGAATCACTCAGTACCAGGGACCTTGGCTCAGCCAGGACCAAAGGCTACTAACCGCGGGCGACCCTCTGGCAACGGAAACATTTCCATCTGGCAGATTTTTCTGCTAAACCACAATTCGTGAATTCTGATCAGTCCAAGTCTTTTATGGCATGTTTAATTTCTATCCAAATTCACGTTTAGCCTCAAGATTTCCCTTTCTTCTTCTGCCGCAACGACTCCTAGTTCGCTTACACACACACACACACACACACACACACACACACACATACACACACACACACACACACACACACACACACACACACACACACACACACACACACACACACACACACACACACACACACACACACATACAAGCCACACTTCACCACTTCCCACAAATGCACATAAAAATTCACGTGTTTCCCGATCCATATGAACCACTCCCCAATTTACTATAATCTTGTGTTTCACCAAGTTTCCACCTTTATGACACACCAGTTATTTCATATCACTGCCATAAAGCTTTGGGTTAGCAATTGTCTTGTTTCCATGCATGAAATGATAACCTCTTTTTGTTACTTTTCTCATTTCTCAACTGATGTTTGTAATAAATTCACAAAACTTTAAATTATGCCTGATCATTGTCTAGCGATCTCGAGAATAGGCAACACATTCTGACAATAATTCAGCTTTCAGATTAATTTGTGGTGTTAACGTTGAGACTGATTACTTTGAGCAGATATAGATATTAAATCCAGTGGTCCAGTTCCCCAAAACTGGTGGTGCCCCGAATAATTAATATACGATTATAAACAACTAAACAAGCTAAATCTACACCTCATTTGAAATATAGCAATAAATCTATATTTATTGCTACTATATATATATATATATATATATATATATATATATATATATATATATATATATATATATATATATATGTTTGGCGTTTATTGTCCAAATTCTGTTTTCAGCTGTGTTTAATCTAAATGTGCAACAACATTGCATAGGAGTACTAGAGAGCAAATGTAGTATCACTTCCACAACCCACATCCCTCTTTCTCACCAGAAAGGCTGAAACAAGTCATTTATTCACATCTCAAAAGTTTTTCAGTAAAACTAAAGCTCTGCAGTCTATGGTTAGAAGCTGTGAAATAGCAACACTTTCCAAGCCAGTTGTTCCATTTGAAACTATGCATAGTAAAATCTAATACTAAGCATTTGCAACTTGTTAAACTAACCATTTGGAAGCGAGCAAGAATTTGGAGAATTTGTAAAAGCAAGGCAGACAAATGTGTGTTATGGACTAGAGACTCAGTCAACAGTAGTCCAGTCGATAGTTTTAAGAGTGTATGCTGCGACATAAAAACATTACATATCAGGATAATTACTAACATGTTAAAGTTTTGAGTTTCAAAGTAATCAGTGTCAGTTTTAGCTGATGAAAGCATGTTTGTGATTGGTGCAAACAATGGCTAATTCAGGCATTGTGCACAATTACTTTAAATGAGGTCCTCAATGACACCTGCTGTCTGTGCAGCATCTTATAATCCATCTTGCAACTGATCGCTGTGATTGAACCCATTTTTTGTCCCTGAAATGGACGGATAGCCACACCTGAACAACGAGGTAAAGTCGACGGCCAATGATCACAACCTTCCTCACCTTTCTGTTGCTTCTGGACGTTCAGTGACTGCCATAAGGAAGTCTGTAGAACCAGGGCTGCTCCGTGACCCCCCTGCTAGAGAAAGTTCACAACTCCCTCACCTGGTGGGCATGCTGGATACTTTATCTCCACAAGCCACACTGAAAAATTAATATCAAAACTGAAAGACTGAACATGAGTAGGAAGGTTGTGTGTAGACAGAAACGATGGGGAAAAGCAAGAGAAGACAAAATGGAGAGAAAGAACATAGAAAAGAGAATAACCTGGCAGTCACCCAAGTGGATCATTACCTTCTGCTCTCCAAATGTGATGTAGTGGAGAAGGTGAAAGTGATAGTTTGGAAATGAGCGGAGAGCGCTGGACTGATACTTAATCATTACCACCACTGCTCCATGGCAGATAGCAGCTCCAGGCTTCAAGGTGTTCTCCCCTGATGTTCACTGGAACAGACTGACAAGCTCGTTCTCCCCCTCTAAAGGGAGGAGTGTGGCGCGAAGCGATTAAAAACACACTGCCCACTTTGTTACTGTCCGCTCGGTGCTTAAGGCCCGGCAGGAAAATGTTGGCTCTGTTTGTCAGCATTAGTGTGATTTATTGACACCGCAGTGTAAACACCGCACACCGACGCTCCACTCATCTTTTTCACCATGCTGCCCAATTTACTGTTTCCGTTCCAGCCCTGTTAACCATCAGTGGACGATTTAGTTTTAATAAAGTTTATTTTGAATCGGGAGCAAACACAGTTTCATCTCTGTGTTGGACAACAGCAGATGCATCTCACACTTTTGATGCTTTGTTAAATTTTAGCTCACAGTTTTGTCCCAAAATCCTCAAGCTGTGTAACCCAAGCATTAGCCATGGGGCAACAGGGGCAGAGGAGTCAAGGGTCTGCCCTGTAATCAGATGGTTGCAGGTTCAATTCCCACTCTGTCTGTTGTTGTAATTGTGTCCATGGGCAAGACACTTCACTCTCCTCACCAGTTGGTGGTGGTTGGAGGGACCGGTGACGTTTTTGTATAGCAGCCTCGCCTCTGCCCAGGGCAGCCAGTCACCACCAGGGTGTGAGTGTGTGTGTGTGTGTGTGTGTGTGTGTGTGTGTGTGTAGGTGAATGACTGATTGTGTTGTAAAGTGCCTTGGGGGGTTCTAGGACTCCTGCGGGCACTGAGATTTGGATTGCAGTCTAAAGGTGTTTCCCCCTACAGGGTGACTGAGTTCAGCCTTACCCAAACTCACTCGCTGAACGCGTAGGCGGCATGCAGCGCGTCCATTCCCACCGGGAGGGTTTCAGACATGAATCAGCAGTGAAAGTGTTGCAGATTGTTCGGCGAAGTCACAAAGTCACTGGAGAATCACAGATGATTTCAGCTATTTCAACAATAGAAACCAAGGATGAGGATGGCAGCATGTCTCCAAAAGGTTTTGGGTTTACTTAATGTTCTGCTGACCTTGGCCAAGGAGGTGCCACGTGTACTGATGTAATTAGTTCAGCTAGTTAAACGAATGGAGCTTTGCATAAGTATTTTATTTTGAAATTTGCCAGGTGCTTTACTCTGCTTTCATGTTGTACTCCCTGTTGGGCCTGATCTGAATGGCTAAGCTGGACATGTTCTCGAAGTGAAAGATGAAAAAAATGAGACCCAAGCATACATTTTGAGGAGCAGCATGACATTTTGCTCCTGGGACACACCGCTTCACCTATCGACAGTAAAAGTAGCAATTAGCTGCAAATTATTACACTTCACATACATTGCACAGTGCAACCACTTCCAGTGGAAAGCCATTAGGGATAAGATAAGGTTCCTCCTTACTGATGGAGGTCTGCTGAGGTTTGGGTTTAGGATTGCTTCTGTTGCCTTCGTCCAGAGGTCCTCTGGACACATCCTTCTGGAAGGACACCATGTAGACTCTGAATTTACTGAAGTATACCCTCCTTAGTCTGCGAACACTTTGGGATCCCAATGGATTCTGCTAGGGAGCACTGTCTGGATTTCCCTCATGGGACTGTTACCTCCATGACCTGACCTTGGCTAGTGGGAGAAAAATGAACAGATAAATGGACAAACAACTAAAACTATGCAGGACATGCAAGTGAATACTAAAACACCAGCAACACCAGGTGGGATTTCAGAGCTAACTGTAAAAGGTTAGCCTGAATGTCACAAACGTTTCTGCCTCAGATGGAGCAATTTTTCCATCCAAGTGTCAACAAACACAATCAGTTCAGCTGAGTGTTGAAAATGTTTGAAGGACATAGAAATTTTATTTATTTATTTATTTATTCAGAAAATGCATTTTTATTTGAAGTGTCATAGAAGCATCAAAGCTCTCAGTCTGTGCTGACAACATGATGACTTGGAGACACATTTGTTGAGGAAAACTGCCGACGTTAAATAATCAAATCTCCAGTTCCTTTCTTGATTCTGCCGATCTTTAATGAAAGCAAACATGAGGCATCTTCCATAAGGTTTAAACAAAAATACATTTAGTCTGCCTTTACACTAAATTTACAACAATTAAAGCCTACGTTCCTCTGGACTTTTTAAAGCTACACTTTTTAACACTTTTCCACTGCTTTGAAACTGGTTTCGATGGTTCTTCAGCCATACACTTGAGCAAGAGGAATGTCTTTGGAGGCAAAGGAAAAGGCTAAAACCAGAGTAAACATTGGTACGCTGGTGGTAGAGGAATTTAGTGTCTCTCTTATAATCACAGGTTGTGGGATCGAGTCCCACTTAGTCTGTCACAGTTGTTGTGTCATTGGACACTTAGCCCACTGGTGGTGCTGGTCAGAGGGGCTGGTGGCACCAATGTTTCGCAGCCTTGCTACTGTCAGTGAACCCCAGGGCAGCTGCGGCAACAATGTAGCTCCCCATCACCAGTGTGTGTGTGTGTGTGTGTGTGTGTGTGTGTGTGTGTGTGTGTGTGTGTGTGTGTGTGTGTGTGTGTGTAAATGACTGATTGTGTTGTGAAGTACCTTGGGCGGTTGTAGAACCCTAGATGGCGCTATATCAAATAAATAACATTTACCATTTACACGTTTGAGGGAGTTAAAAAAATCACAGAATGATGGTGACCTAGCTTTGTTGTTACTGCACTGGTAAGACATGTTTTGTCTAACAGAGGATATTTTACTCTGTGACTCATTTTAGTGTCAGTTGGCTCATGTTAACTCATTGTTAGCGCTGCAGCAGGCTTCTCCGTCTCCTATCTCTTGTTCTCTGTGTCAGATGTTTAGTTACTCCTCTGCCTCCTTTAGCGATAATGGTACGTGTAATAAATGTAGCATTTTTGTAGCTTTAGAGGCGAGGGTGTCGGAATTGGAGTCCCGGCTCCGCGCTGTTGAAAAACCCGTAAACAGCCGTAGCTACTCATGGAGCATGAGATCGACAGGCGGATTGGTGCTGCATCTGCAGTGATGCGGGCGTTGTACTGATCTGTAGTGGTGAAGAGAGAGCTAATCCAGATGGCCAAGTGCTCGATCTACGTTCCCTCACCTATGACCACGAGCTTTGGGTAGGGACCGAAAGAATCAAGTCATGGATACAAGCGGCCAAAAGGAGTTTTCTTCACAGGGTGGTTGGGTTCTCCGTTAGCAGTGGCATGTCCAGATCTTTTAAAATGGGGTGGCCCAGGTGAGGCACTACTTGGTGTATATGTGGCACCAGTGGTTATGCTTTTTTGTTTTACCTCGAGCCTTTTGTGGACAATGAAAATTCTATTTAAAGGGCATTCATTGTGGTGGCACCTGGGGTGGCCAATCGGATTCCAAGGGTGGCATGTGCCACCCCAGGCCACTCCCTGGACAAGCCCCTGTCCCTTAGAGACAGGGTGAGCAGCTTGGTCATCCGGGAGAGGCTCGGAGGAGATCCACTGCTCCTCCAAATCGAGAGGAGCCAGTTGATGTAGCTCGAGCATCTAGTTAAGATGCCTCCTGGACGCCTCCTGGTGAGGTTTTCCAGGCATGAGCAACCAAGAGGAGACCCAAAGGAAGACCCAGGACACGCTGGAGCAACTATGTCTCTCGGCTGGCCAGGGAACGCTTTAGGATTCCCCTGGAGGAGCTGGCCCAAGTGGATGGGGGGAGGGAAGTCTGGACCTCCATTCTTAGGCTACTGCCCCCGAGAACCTACTATGGATAAGCGGCCAAATATACATGGGTGGATAGATGGAATAAGCATTGTGAAACATCAAATGGGGTTTATGAAAAGGTCTAAAGAAATCCAATTACTTTTTAAAACAATTACTAGTTGGATATTTAGCCTTAACTGTATCAAAAAAAGAACAATTGTCACGGATAAGTAAAAATAATTTGAAATTCCTATTAATCTACACCCAAAACTGCTATCTATAAAAATGCATGACTGTCCAAGTGCTTTTGAATTGAGCTTTCTTAGATTACCTCCTCCTAATGTTGGCAATGATGAACTGAGACCAGAGAAATCCCAGTGTGGAGAAACTGATGCCGCTGGACTATAATGGGTTTCTCAAACAGGCTCATGGATCCATGTGAATAATGGTCAAATAACAGAAACAGACTCACCCGTCCTGTTAAACACTAGGATTCTGTAACTCGGGTCAAAGACCAGGTCACACCCGCTGAAAACAAATGTAGGCATCTGAGAAAAGGTGCATGTGATCTTTCAGTGCCTAAACCACAAACTCATTGTGTCTAAAATGGAACTTTTAACATCCAAAATGTCCCTTTTGGTGTTCCACTGGGGAGGGAAAAAGATGGAGAGCTTATCTAAATGGTGTTAAACCTTTTATATTCATGCATTAAACGAGCACATTTGTGAGCTATCCATCATGTCTGACAGTTGAAGCAAGTTAGCAAAACTTTTACAAAATGTTCTTGGAGGTGTGTTCCTTTATCTTTAAAAATTCACGACTTAACGTGCGATTATGCAGGATCTATTTTTCTAATGGCAGCAACATATTCAAACCTAGAATTAAATTTCCATTTTTGTTTCTTTTTTTGTTTTTTCTAGACTTAATATTATTTTATTTTTACAGTTATTTTAAAGATGCCTTTCTTGTGTTATTTTGTAAAAAAAAGAGCAAAGAAAAAATTCCTTTTTTACTTGCAGAAACTGAGTCGCTGATGCCGTCTTGGATAAATTAGCTCAAAAAAGTCTTCAGCACTGAGGATGATCTATGACTTCATCATTTTTTTAGCCGTTACACACCCCCTACTATAGGAGGATACAGGGGATTCAGGTAACTGAATGATTACTTAAAGTGGCTCCATAACTTATCGCTAATTAAAGCTTGCCTCAGAGCACCCAGAGAGCATTTCCTGTGTCCTTGGCCCTTTGATTGACAGAAAGTATGACAGCTTTTCATTTCTCTGCTAGTTTCTTTCACTTAATGTGATAAATGTTTTCTCTGAAGATGAGAAGCACGATGACTTAAAGTGCACCGAGGCTATGAAATAATGAATGCAGAGGCAGCCTCTCAAACACTGATCAATAACTAGAAATCCTGGAGAAAACTACTTTTTGCAGCTGGAGATTATATTGTCCCTCTTTTCATTTAGACGTAAAACAGACAACCACATGACTGGGTGGTCGACTTCTGCTCCCTTCAGTTAGAATGTTATTAAACCCAATCATTGATCTAGCTTCCTAACCTTTATGAATTTTACTCGTCAAGCTTCAAATGCTTGGAATAAGTCAGAGCATTAATATATTGTTTAATACTAAAAGAGCACTACTTTATATAAGATAACCCGCCCTGTAATTTCCAAACAATCTGCGTTTTCTGTAGTATTTGCAGTTTTGTAATATTTCATTACGACATAATCTGGAGCTCAGGTTCTGTCACAACAAACTAAAACACTTCCCAGTTGCAAGCCAAAGAAAAACTGTTGCACTTATTGATAAAACTATAAATATTTAGTGATTTAAGCCGATATATTTTATTTTGCTATATTTTATGCATTCAAACTCTGATGGTGGTGTGTACTCTGGTACCTATATAGTAGGGACTGTTATCATGACGTCAAATCTAAAATGATCACAGAAAAATAATTAGTTCCTTTGACTTGTGTGTTAATATTTTTATATAATTTCAACAGTTTTATGGTCAAAATTGCAGAAGTTTTTCATTTCCTGTTTCAATCCATGACACAAGTGCGAGGTGAGGTAGTGAATAGCTTTGCTTCTGCTCCAATGGCGTTGCACACTCTAACTCATGCAGGCAGTCGGTGCGTGTTCAGTGTTTACTCTCTTTGTATCACTAACATACATGTTTGATTACGCATGTCCCACACATTTGAGTCTGGCTCACAAGTGTGTTTAGTGTTCCTGGTACTCAGACATGCGGAGTGAAATATGTTTAGGAGGAAACAGGAAGTACCATTCTGCACTAGCAGGGGGCAGCGCTGAGGCCCACAGGTGCATGTGCTCTTCTATAGGGAGCCCAAAAGTGGTGCCAACAGGTATGTTACAGTCAGGGGTGGACTGGGACATTAATTCAGGCTGGGAATTCTGAAACCATCCCAGGCCACAGCCCAATTCACGCAAAACACTAAAAGTGGGTCAGGTTGGGCGCCTACTGATGTAAAAGTGTAAAACAACGAAATTAAAACTTCACATGTGCCCTGATGCTTTCCTCTAAAATATAACTATTTGTGTTCTGCTGCTATAATCTGTATTTATGTTGCATAAACTGAAATTCTATTTTATTCTGTTAAACGTGCCTCCCGCACATAAGATAAAATAGGCCAGACAGGTGCCATCAATAAACTAAACGGGAAAAAAAGTTAAGCAGAGGGGAAGATAAACCATAACCTATAAAACACTAAATAACAACCTACACACTAAGGGCAAAGATAAACAACTGATGACTGGAGGGGTGAGGAGGACTTATACAAACCAATAAGAACTACAAGGGAGCTGGAGAACACAAGGAGACACATGAGGGGAATGCAGAGGACAAAAGGAGGGAGCTGGGGACCAAGGGGACACAGACCATGACAATAAGAGCGGTTTAAAGGCTGTGAACCAAAGACAATATGAGCCAGAGGTGAAGGTTTATGTATTTAACAAGACATGTCATAAATGATCATCAGGGCTGATGTGAAATCTAATCCGTCCAGGTCAGAATTATCATCTCATCTGTCTAATGATCAGCAGCAGCTGGATGTTTAGGACCTCAACATTTCAAGTGAAGCACGCTCCTTTTATGTCTTGTGTTTGCTCACGATCCATATTTGTTTAGAAACCTTTTCTCCTCCATGGATGCACCTGCCTGTCAGAGCGTTTAACCACTGGCTGGTCAGCTGATGCTGCTGTCAGTCACTGCAGGAATGTGTACGGTGTGGGGAAACAGTTTTAATGTCTCTCCTCTGCCTGAGCTGATGGTCACACGCGGCGCGCCTCGTGGCAGTGATGCGCCTTTTGTGCAAAATGCGGCCCTTCATGGAGCTCGTTAGCCTGGCAAGCCAGACTAAATAAATGTATTATTTAGTCTGGCCACGCTCCATTGACGGCTCTCGGTTGTGGGGCGGGTTCTACCGTTGTCTTTCAAATGATCTCCGCATTCCACTGGACAATGAATGTGACATACTCTTGTTTCACTCTGTTGCATCATCCCACCCACCAGGCATATAGAGTGCCCTGATTGGCCCACAAAGCGGATAAAGCTCTGTGATTTGTTCACTAAGCAGATAGAGCACTATGATTGGCCCACCATTATGGACCAATCACAGCTCTTTATGTGTTTGAAACCCCTCTAGAGAGCTGTGATTGGCTAGCCAGAATGCTGTTGGGGCTGCGGAGGTTCCAGTGGAGCGTTCCTAGAGCAAACTTTGCAACGCAAGAATTTGGTCTAGTTCACTAGGCTAGGAGCTCGTGCCAGACTGTGGATGACTGATGTTTGAGGACACACAGATATCTTGTCAAAAATCTCTGAGATTTCGACCAATGAATACCTGGAAGATTTACCGGTATGCACTGTACCCTAGAAAAAGTACTGACATGCTGAAAGGTTATTTTTAGAAGTGGCGGCGGTGCTGGTACCGGTCCAATGCACTGCTCTCTGCCCCTAAAGGATGAGTCTGATGATCTGATCATCAGAACCTGATCATCATGACCCGTTCCTGACAGCCGCTGTTTCTCCCTCCCCAACCCACCCCACGTGCCCACCATTGCACGCTGAGCGATAAAATCCACCTTAAACCAGTTCTCCCAACATGGCCACATACAGGCCAGCCTGGACATGCACCTGTGGCCAGAGCTTTCTTCTTTCTCAATCTCTCCTTTTCTGCTCCACCTTTCCTGGTCCGTCTAGGTCCATTTTGCCTCTGAGGCCAAAGGTGCGGTGGTGCTGTAGCCGCTCTGGAGTGGGGGGTGTCTGCAGCGCTTTGCCAGACCCCGACAAAGTGAGAGGAGGGGGTGTCTTTGTGCCCAGTTTGCTCCTTTTGTGTGAGCATCAGGACAGCAGATGCCCTGATGAGCTGATTTAGGTATTACGCACATCATGACCAGCAATCACTGAGCAGGCCAGTTTAATGGCCAGGCCACCGGGAAATCACGCTTCTCCAGATTACCAGTCCACCACTGGTTACAGTACATTTATCTAAGTTTGCTCCAGCAAAGGGAACATTTGGGCTCATAGGATCTTTCTTTAATAGATGTTTTGTAGAAACAGGAACTCCTAGTAAAATATTTAAGTCTGTCCATCCATCAATATTTGCTGGCCTATCTGGGGTCAGGTAGTGGGGGAGTAGCCGAAGCGGAGGCCCAGACTTCCCTCTCCCAAGCCGCTAGGGTCAGCTCCTCCGGTGGAATCCCAGACACCATGTGGAGAGAACTAATTCTGGCTGCTTGTATCCGCGATCTCATTCTTTTGGTCACTACCCAAAGCTCGTGACCATAGACGAGGGTTGGACCAGTAAATCAAGAGCTTTGCCTTCCCACTCAGCTCGCTCTTTACCACGACAGATTGGTAGAACGCCCACATCACTGCAGACGCAGCACCAATCCGCCTATCGATCCCATGCTCCATCTTTCTCTCACACATGAACAGGACCCCGAGATACTTACTTTATACTAAATTTGAGGCAGGACCTCATCCCTGACCTGGGGCCTCATTTATCAAGCTAGCTTATGCACAAAACGGGGTCGGAAAACCGAGTAAGCAACTTTCCACGCAGACTTTGGGATTTGAAAGAAAACTTAATGGAAAAATGTGCGCAACTTTAAGCTGACTAAGGACCTGGCTTACACACATGTTGGACATGGAGAGCACCTGCAGTGCTGCTGCTGAGAAGATACAATTATGAAATCCTGCAGCATTATCACTGGTACCTCTTCATGCACACACAGAACAAGACACCCCCCCCCACCCCCCACCCCTCCAGGGGGACAGATTGAGACAGAACATCATGCGTCTGTGACGGTGTGTGTCCTGTCACGTGACCCGATTGATGATGCGCCCTGGCTACTTGTACAGGGGAGATCTCCGTTTGGCTGACTGGTTAGCGTGTGTGACTTTCACCCGGGAGTCTGGGGATCGAATCCCAATTGGACCATACTTTTATATCTGCCACAGATCTCTCTGAAGAACTCAGCATTGACGGCTTCAGCAGCGCTGTGCCACTCCGTGGATTTTCTCTTAATTGTTTTGCAAAAGCACTTCCTTTCATTTCTCCACCTCGCCCACAGGTACCTCAACTTCTGCTTGTGTGAAATAGCGCTTCCTTGATCTGCCTTGGTCTACGGTCGCCATGTCATTGGCGGAGCGCTGCAACAGCCGGCTTATGTATATGCATGAGATCCACAAGGCACTTTGCATTGACTATTTATGGCAGTAAGTGGGCGTGGTGAAGGATGTGACTGAAATGCAGCTGATAACCTTTCTAGATAGTTTCTGATTTATGAAGCGGAGGTCGCGTGCAGCTGCGTGTACTCCATGTTTGATAGATCACAAACCTACTTGGCGTAAGTACATTTTTTGCTGAGCTTAAGTACGGTTTTAGTAAAGATTCTACGCCATGTTTGATAAATGAGACCCCTGGAGAGGACATTCTACCCTTTTCCGAATAAAGACAATGGTTTCGGATTTAGAGGAGCTGATTCTCATCCCAGCTGCTTCACACTCGGCTGCGGACTACCCCGACGAAAACTAGAGATCGCATTCTGATGAAGCCAACAGGTCCATTTTATCAAAAGGCAGAGATCTGATGCTCAGGCCACCAAAGCGGACCCCCTCACCACCAGAAATCCTGTCCATAAAAGTTATGAATCGGTGACAATGAGCTGCCTTGGCCGAGTAAAACTCTTAACGGCAACGAGTCCGAATTACTGTCGAAAATAAGCTCCGACATCGGTTGTACAGGGACATAGCAGCCTGTATCATATGGCCTGTAACCAAAGCACCCCCTTTTAAAAGTTCTGTTTGATATTTCCTGAACTGGAATTCCAAAATTCCAACTTTTGAGAAGAAATGGAATGCTCCATTAGTGAGTGCTAGAACAGAAATGAGCGATTGCAGAAGTTCCCACATTTAAACAATAAAACATATCACATGAGAAAACATAATGCTAAACAAAACATGCATAAAAATAATAAATATCTAATTTTTTTCTGCATCTACAAGGAAACCTTGTGCATATGAAAAGTGAATCTCTGCAGCCACGGCTAAAGTAGCCCGTTAAAATTATTCATTACTCTCTCTGAAGCACGGCAATTAGTGTTGCAGAGAACTGCTTTGACAGCACGCTCTGTTTTTGTTTGCACAGCTGATTTAATTGTCACGTTACATAAAACAAAACTGAATAAGCACCTGCCGCCACTCTGCAGAGAGAGAAACCCTTTTTCTCCAAAGAGTGACAGCTGACAGAGGCGAGTCCTGACACTGTCCTTACATAACTATCAGTTTGCTTAAAAAAAGACAAGAAAGCCATCCCCGGGTAATCGTTTCTTTACCTGCTGTTCGTGTAAACTTCTGCACCGACAAAATCCAATTTTAAAACAAACAGACGATTGTTTGCATGTCCTGTGGGGAGAGTGGATCGACTTCATGCTCACATTCTGCCCTCAGAGCTAGAAGAGAGGCTGTTTTAACGATAATCGACGTAATTTTGCATTTCTCCTTTCTGTTTATAATAATGATTCTCATAGAATGAGCATGCTTCTTTACAGAGTTTCTGATTTTATTTGATTAAATATTCACAAAAGCTTTATGGGCCAATCTTTACAGATCATTGGTTTCTTTGTCTTGCCCCAATTAAAAATTTCAGCCCATGCATTAGTGAATAACATGTGAACTGTCAATTTTTAAATATTAACTGCATAATCAAATGCATGAAGTTTATTCCCTGAAATGATATAAAATTACTACAATTAGTTCTCACAGTCAGATGTCCATGAAGACATGTTGAGGTTGGTGATGTGCATGATTGTCCTGTGGGATGAGACTGACAGATAAGATGGATGGATATTATTCCACCCTAATAAAACAGATGTGCACTTTAATTGAGTCTGTGATATTTGTCAAGGAAAAAATGTGATATGCTAATTTGAAAAGAAAATAAATGGAGCCAATATTTCTTTTCCCAGAATTCCTCCTTTTCATCAGAGTGAAGAAGTGACATGCATCTAAGTGTGAGACGTGCTTCCATCCATGCTGCAGAGCTCATCTTGGAGGAATGTTGTGTAGAATTTTGAACAGTTTTGCTGCTTATCTTAGTACTAAATGGAGACATAAGAAACATGAAAAATGCACTTTGTTGTCCTGTTCACGCTGAATGAATTCCACTAAAAAACAACATTGGATTTAACCCCCAGAGACCCACGGTTGTAATATTACAACATCAGATTTAAGTCTACAAAAATAAACCTTCCCCATTTGTTTTTCTTTTTAAAACCACATTTACATTGCTAATAGGTCCTATTGTTCAGTTCTGCAACACTATTGGCTGTTAAAATGTGTAAATAGGCCCGTTTATCTGGCCTCCTAGAACAACATGTGAAAGGTTTGTTCCTGAACTGAACCTATTGAAGAATTTGTTCTGTTCATTGGCTGTGTCCAGGCTGCCATCTGTGCAATCCTTCCTCTGCTTGAAGCCTGTGATCTTCTTCATCCCTGACCCGAGTGTCCGAGCTCCTCACCCTATCTCTAAGGCTGAGCCCGGCCACCCTACGGAGGAAACTCATTTCGGCCGCTTGTATCCGCGATCTCGTTCTTTCGGTCATTACCCAAAGCTCATGACCATAGGTGAGGATTGGGACGTAGATCGACCGGTAAATCGAGAGCCTGGCTTTCTGGCTCAGCTCCCTCTTCCCCACGACAGATCGGCTCAGCGTCCGCATCACTGCAGACGCCGAACCAATCCGCCTGTCGATCTCCCGATCCCTCCTACCCTCACTCGTGAACAAGACCCCGAGATACTTAAACTCCTCCACTTGAGGTAGGACCTCTCCCCCGCCCCGGAGTTGGCAAGCCACCCTTTTCCGGTCGAGAACCATGGTCTCAGATTTGGAGGTGCTGATCCTCATCCCAGCCGCTTCACACTCGGCCGCGAACCTACCCAGCAAGAGCTGAAGGTCAGAGCTGGATGAAGCTAGGAGGACCACATCATCATCAGAGACGAGATTCTCCTGCCACCAAACTCGACACACTCCACACCACGGCTGCGCCTAGAAATTCTGTCCATAAAAGTGATGAACAGAACCGGTGACAAAGGGCAGCCCTGGCAGAGTCCAACCCTCACCGGGAACAGGTTCGACTCACTACCGGCTATGCGGACCAAACTCACGCTCCTCTGGTAAAGGGACTGAATGGCCCTTAACAGAAAGCCACCCACCCCATACTCCTGGAGCGTCCCCCACAGGGTGCCCCTGGGGACACGGTCATAAGCCTTCTCCAAATCCACAAAACACATGTGGATTGGTTGGGCAAACTCCCATGCCCCCTCCATCACCCTTGCAAGGGTATCCACATTATTTTTGGACTAACACTTTGTTTGATTCGTTTTTTAAAAAATAGTTATTTGATTTATTAAAAAGAAAGCGTCCTTTGTCATCATTCTTCTCTTGAGCTGGAAAGGAGAAGTTTTAGAAGCAAATGCGTGACCTTAAGGACCTTGAGGCCATTTCATGCAGATTAGTTCTTGCTGAGGAGAGGGGGAAATGACTTTTAGGTGGAAAACAGTCATTTCATTCTGTTACACCGTCTATTTTCTATCTGAAGCTAATGCAGCAGATATGTGTAGGAGACTATTTTCATGTTCAGCCTGAACATGAAATAATAATTAAAATGGGTTTTCAGCGTCATAATCCTTTAAATAAATTAGATTATGGCAACAAAGATGATTTTCAAAAGATTCTGTTGGAGCGTTTGGTAAAATGTGAAAGGATGTGCTCTTGCTGGCTTGAATTATTATTTTTCTTTGGCAAAACGACAAGTGGAGATGCAATCATTATCAAAAGCCAATTCCTTTTTTACAAAACAGATCATCAACGTTGGGAATCTGGCGTCTCTGAAGTTTTGCATCTAACTAATTACAGTCATTGACTTTTTTGATGTGTGATTCTGTTTTTTTTTTAATTCACCCCTCAGAATATTTTTTCATTTGGTTGCAAAACCAACGGCAGCCTGCTCAAATGACATCTAGAGTGCTAACTGATTTCCCAGTTATTCCTCGCTAATGAAAGACCACTGGCAGCTTGTAATGAGTCTGGGCAACACCCCTGCAGCAGAGAGAGCCATGCTGATCACTGCACAGAGTTATCAGCAGAACTCAATAGGCTTGTTTTCATGAATTAGCTGAAACACTGTCAACTCTGAAATGCTGCTTTCCAAGACAGTCGATCAATATCAGCCTCACTTCAGGAGCGGGTCATTGTTCTCTAGGTGACAGTTCACCAGGTAGTTTGAGATGAGGAAGCCCTTTAAAATTTGCTTTAGCTTCACATTCTGTGTTGGATCAGTCCTGCAAAGGCTGAATGATAGAGTCCGCCACAACCGTGAAACATTTTGTTCCTAGTCTCCTCATTGCTGTAGTCAAAATGTTATCATTTACTGCACAGGTGAGGCACCGTTTTCTTCTTTGCAGTCTCACTCCTCTTAGAACTGCTTCAGTGTCTTCTTTTGATTTGAAGTGTAAAAAGAGGCCTCAGTCTTTGTCATGGTCTGCGTCTTTCCCCATGTGTCTCCTGATGTTCTCCATCCTCTCTAGATTCCCCTTTTGTGCCTCATAGCGCCCTCATGTGTCCTTTGTCTGCGTCTCATTTATGTGTCTTCTGTTTGTAGCCCTTCAGGTCATCCCCAGCCCCTCCAGTTGTAGCTCCAGCCTCTTTGTCCCTAGCTCAGTGTATGTGTGTGTGTGAGTGTATGTGTGTGTTAGTGTGTGTGTGTGTGTGTGTGTGTGCGTGTCCTTTCCCCAGCTCAGTGTATGTGTGTGTTAGTGTGTGTGTGTGTGTGTGTGTTAGTGTGTGTGTTTGTGTGTTAGTGTGTGTGTGTGTGTGTGTGTGTCATTCCCCAGCTCAGTGTATGTGTGTGTGTGAGTGTATGTGCGTGTTAGTGTGTGTGTGTGTGTGTGTGTGTGTGTGTGTGTGTGTGTGTGTGTGTGTGTGTGTGTGTGTGTGTGTGTGTGTGTGTGTAATTCCCCAGCTCAGTGTATATGTGTGTGTGTGAGTGTATGTGTTTGTTAGTGTGCGTGTGTGTGTGTGTCCTTTCCCCAGCTCAGTGTATGTGTGTGTTAATGTGTGTGTGTGTGTGTGTGTGTGTGTGTGTGTGTGTGTGTGTGTGTGTGTGTGTGTGTGTGTGTGTGAGTCCTTCCCCCAGTCTTTAGGTTTAGTTTTGTGTTTTATATAGTGTTAGGTTTATCTGCCCTCCACTGGTTCTCTTCCCCATTCAGATAATTGTTGTCACCTGCCTTCCCTCCAGCCTCACTCCACACACCTGCTTCCTGTTTCCCTAATTGCTCCTCCCAGTCTATATAAGCCCTGTCTTGTCTCTGTGTTGTGTCGGTCCATTGTTGTTTGTCAGCGTTGTTTTTGGTGCTCCGTGTGAGCTTCCTGTCTCGTCCCCAGTTTGTGCTCTAAGTGAGCTTTTGTTCTCCTGCTTCTGGATTTTTGGATTTTGGCTCCATGCCTTTGGATTTATTTTTTGTTCATCCTACAATAAAAGGATTTTTTACTTTATATTAACTCCTGCCTCATGTCGTCAGGGTAATCTGCATTTTGGGTCCTAACCATCCTCTCAACGTGACAGTCTTATGCATGAGACCTTTGGGCTTGTCTGGCTTATAGACCAAAGAGTTGGTTCAGGTGTTTTTGAAGTGGGGTTGTGTGAGGTAAATGGTCAGTGTGTTATCATCCATAGACAGCGGTCAGCACAAACCCATGAAAAGCCAAGCATCCATAATCACTGGGATTGGGAAAGCCAGAACCAAAACCAAAGAAAAGGGATTTTTTGCTATGACTTGGATGGAGTAGCAGAGTTGTTTCTGCTAAACACGTCTCGTTTTATCCCCGTTCTTGACAGCTAAGTCCATATTAGGTGCTTTCAGACCACATTATAGTTTGTTTTTCTTACTATGTTTTGGTCCAGTTTCCTTTGTTTCTGTGTCCACATCAATGATCACAAAAACCTGTGGTCAACTGTTATTGAAATATTTGATTTTATAGCACTTTGTTTTAGCTCATGGTACGCGTTGGAATTTTTTGGAATGGAGATAATTCCCTGTAATGGAGCAGAACCGATATGGAGATTTAACTGTGTGATGACCTCAGACAGTCTAAGTGTTTGGAGATTGGTTACTTGTGTATCCACCAACCCCAGCATCACAACAGAGATGAACTTGTAATAACTGGGAATCAATACATAAAGTGAAATGACTGAATATTAAATCTTTACCAAAACGGACCAACCGTGAACATTCCTTCCCTGCACCCAGGGGGGGTTGGGGAGAGCTTCACCTTTCGGTTCAGTTCCCTCTTCACTGAGACAGACTCGTACAATGCCTGCCTCCATTTTTTCCCTCATTCCTGAACAAGACCCACAAATACTGAAACTCCTCTTGGGGCAGGACCTAGTCCCTGACCCGGAGAAGGCATTCAACCCTTTTCCAGCTCAACACCATGGTCTTGGATTCGGAGGTGCAGACCTTCATCTAGACAATTTTTCCAGTCAAATTTCATTCCTCCTAAAACAGCTTACTTCTCACAAATGTCATAATGAGCAATGAAATTGCATCGCAGTCACCTACATTTTAGAAAGACATCTTTACTGTGAAAAGTTATTCACACAAGGTCTGATATCGTCTCCAGTCCATGTGAACATAGTTTTTACGTCATTAAGTGAATCAGGCCATCTGATGCAAAGGCAATGTGGTGTAAAAATATATAACATGGAATTCAGTGGAATGCTATAAATGATGTACTAATTATGACACATGCTTTCTGTTGGCATGACACCTTTCTGCCAAATGACCAAATGCACTCTCAGCCTGGATGAGAGTAACTTAAATGGCAACAGAATTGAAAAAATTCCAGGAATTACGTTTCAATTAAGTCCTCTATTTATGATACACATATGAACGGTAATGTCAAGGTGTCTGAAAAACAAGAGCATGTCCTAACATGGTCAAAGCCTCATGTTTACCTCCTCCTGGTCTGGGAAGGTAGGGCGTAGTCTAGTCAACACTTCCTCCCACATACAAAGTGAAAGGCTTGAGTGCAGATCTCTGGAGATCTGTGTAGTGCTGTGCGGTGTTTGTCTCCTAGAAGCAGCACCAAAAAGTGTGACAGAAAGGCAGCGTTGTAAATAAATAATTTGTTGGTACTGAACGTGTACAGTACAATCTGTACTGCAAAGTGAAGTACAAGGAAACGCTGGAAAAACACAGGAGGTCAGCCTTGATGTGAAGCTGAGGGAAACCTCAGAATCAAAGATAACGTGATGATGAATATATAACTCAGAAGGATGAAAGATTCATTTGTTTCCATTTCTTTCACAAGAATAGGATTCATCTAAACAAAAGATCACAGGAGACAGGGCGCAAGAAGAATTCAAACGTTTTACTGCTCTTGTCAGCTGTTCTTTGCAGTGGAGCGACGATTCTGTTGCGTTCTAGTGACGTTTGTTTTCATGTCAGAACATCTAAGTTATTGAATTTAAACAACCAAACTAAATGAACAGCATCTTAACTAAAGAAAGATCATGTTATTTTATTTATTTATGAATGCACTTTGGGATGCAGCTCTTCCTCCTATGTGTTGTTTTCCTTTCCTACAGTATCTGTTCCACAGCTGCAAGTCGTGATGAACAGCCAGGGAGTTGGATTCGAAGGTCCCGTCTTCGCTACTCTACTAAGGATGGAGAGATTCACCAGTCTCTGACCTGGTTGTGAGTGGTGAGACTGCACCGTTAGCTTGATCAAATACAAATGACGGCTATTTCACGATGCATATTTCCTGCACATCATGTCGGCCAATCAGCGTCGTACTGCCGCCACGGTGCGTCTTAAAACAAGTCGTGGCAGCATGGCAATGTGGGAATTTTGTGGCATTTGTGCCACCATGCTTTGTAGTAATATAGCCGCAACGCCGGATTTGTGAATGCTTATTACGCCTTGGCACAATAGAGGGAGGTGTCATGGTCACGTGAGGAGCTACTGCGGAGGTCCGGCAGGAAACAAAAATAAAAAATGGAAGTAAACACGGGCATAAGGTTTGCTTTCAACAGAACCAGCTGAGATGATAAACTGGAGCGATGCAGAGCTTCAGGAGCTTCTCTCCGTTAGAGAGCTGGAGCTCTGATCACCTGATGGTTTGCGGGGACTGCGGAGGACAGACACTTTTAGCAGTGGCTTGTCAAAAACTTAATGATGCTGCTGCTTTGATCACAATAAAAAGAAATTTAATTCAAAGTCAAACCGAAGTATTCGCCATCAAAGAGACCGCCCCCATATCCCCCTTATTCAGCCATCACTTCATGTTTTGTAAAAAGGACACAATTGGACCACATTACTGCCGTGGTCTGAACACTTATGAACAACCTACGGCTCCGTTTTGTCACCTCAGAGTTGCAGCAAATTGTCGGCTTTGTTTTCTAAAAGAGGCTCTAGCAAGTCTGTTGTTGGTAAAAACCATGGTTACACTGACGACTTTACCTGCTATGCTAGTAAAAGCTAACCGTTGGCATTAGCAACTACACCACACAGCATAACTCCTTTGGGGTTGTGTTATTTGTGGAGATAAACAACAACATTCACAGAGTAAACAGAGTCATTGGTGGCCGTGGTGCTGTTATGCAAACAGAGACAAGATATCATGAGATAAGACTCCAAAACCTGCTGTTTCCAGGACCACACTCCTCTGGTTAACTTCTGTTCTTGACACAGGACTGCAAGAGCTTTTTCCCAATAGAAACTGACATGAAAGGCATTAATTTATACCAGAGACCACTGCAAATGAATTCAGAAAACGGGTTAATTTTGTCTATAAAGCAATTATTTGTACTTTCTACTCACTACATTTTGTAAAACATTTCAAAAATAAAATTTAAATAGCATTTTGGTCAGTCCGGGTCCATTAGAGACAAGCAGCTCACTCCCTTGTTTACGCCAGATTACAGTTCCAAAGGTGATAATCCTTTAATTTGTGTTTTGAACCCTTCCTGATGGTCTGACAGCACACATCTACACACACATAACACATTCATAAGCGTGATTTTTTATACCTTTTCAGTACATTTGAAAATATTTACTTTGACACTTTTATTTAAGTCAAAAGTTTCTCGTGTACTTCCACTTTTACTGAAGTATTTTTTTTACCCCTTTCTATGTTCTGCCCCTTAAGTAAAAACTAAATCACGTACATCTTCCGCCACAGCCAAATGGCAAAGATTAAACTGTGGAAGCAGTTGGTAAGTGCTTTCATTTTATGTTGCATTTTGTCACTCATCCTCACATCCTTCTGCTAAGCAAATGGCAACTCCACCAATCCATTAAAGAGAAATGTGCAGCAAGCAGATTGTAGCAGAGTTTTTTTCACTTCCACAACACTCTGGCGGGCAGGCAGCACCAGGTGTCTGTGCTTTTTGTGGATTACCATGCTCACAGGAAATGGACAAAGGCAGCAAAAATACAGGAGTCATATGTGTGGCGCCACAGACGGCGTGCTGAAGCAAATACACAACACATCACACATCACATACACCCTTTCCTTTCATGTCAAGTAACAAATTGAAGCCAATGGTTGCCTCAAACAAAATGATCGAAAACAGTTGCTGCTCACAAAGATCTGGCGTCAGTCCCTCATCGTAGATGCGGCTGCGATGCTCTCAGGTTGTCTAATACACGATCATGGCATGGCCAGAAAGTCTGTTAGAACAAAATGGGGGGATTACGGCTGTAAGTCAACAACAGCTGGTGTACATACATTAAGACTTGGTACTCAGTTGCACAGGAGTATACATCTGCGCCACTCAATCTCCATCTAGTGCAGAATTGTGGGTATTCATCCAAAGCAAATGGACTGGCATGCAGTCTTCCAGAAAACTAACAATTTAGAGCCTTTGAAGATGACATAACATATGGGTCATATCCTGATTGATGATGGTTAAACTAAGAACCTAGAGATGCTGGAAATAACTGGTTTCAACCTAAACGGAGTAAAGTGGAGAATACCAATATATTGATCACTCAATGTAATTTGAACATAGATACATGAATGTATTACTTCCTCAAAGCAGATCTGAGTTTTAAGACCAATTACCGAACTAACCTGGCTAAGAAAAGCCCCAAACACATTTTCCTGAAACTGTCACCTGGCGACAGAGACACATGTTTGAAGAACAGATGTTTAAGGAAAAGTTCAAGTCTTAAGTCTATAGAGTGTTCTGATTCCTTGAATCTGAAGTAAGTGGCTGTGAAAATGGGTCCATAAATCTTTGCCTGGAGTTTGCTGTTGTCTCGATCACTGCTATGTGGCGTCTACCTGCGTTAACTCTGCTTTTGTTCATTTACATAACCACATTAGCAGTCAGTGGAGTGTTTCCTTAGGCTGATCGCATCTTAGCAAAGGACTTTAACCTTGTTGATTTAAAAGCATTGCTCCTTAAATGGCATCAGTGCATTAGGTGCAGTGTTAGGGGAGAAAATACCCTTGACAAGGTCATCTTCAGAATCAAACAGCCTGTATGTCCGTGCACATGACACACACCTTCCTCTGGAAGAGCGCAGGTTTTTATACTCGTCAGCAGCTGCAGGGCTGCTTTGAAGGAACAAACTGGGACATTTTTGAAAAACACGACCTGAAAGAATACACTTCATCTATTCTTGGTTACACTAATTGCTGCACAGATGGAGTCACTTTGGACGAGTGTACTGGAGTCGTTTAAGCTAGCAGCCCTGGACAATGGGGGAAAAAAGGCTGGTTTCTGTTTAGGGAGAAAAACACCACCGTCAGACCTGGTGATGCATGTAAAGGTCCTAATGCAACCACGTTTATTAGTTTATTTATCATGCAGATGCTTTTATCCAGAGCAACTCATATTTTAACCTTTAACACACGTTTTTTGCTTGTGGGAGGGAACCGGGTAACTAGGGAAAATCCAACCATGCATGGGGGGATCATTGTAAGTCTATGCAGAAAGGCTCTAGCCAGGATTCAAACCTGCAACCTCTTTGATACACGGCAGCAATGCATTCAACTGTTCTACCAGCCAGTCCCAATTCAGATTTATAATTGTTGTCCAGATGTGAACTAGGACTGCTGCATCGTTGTGTTATGCCTGATCATTACTTGCCTCATTAAAATCAAGTCAAAGCTGAAAATTAAATGATGAAAAAATAACTTTTAATCAAGCAGAACCCAAACTCAAGTCAGGAACGTCTTGCATGGTGTCATCGGCTTTATGCCAGTCTTGTCTCTGCTGATACTTATTCCTCTTTAGCTTTTCTCTCCACCCCTCCTGAATCTGCCTAACCACCCACACTGATTCTATTCATGTCTTCTAACTCCTGTTTTGAAATAGTTTCAGTTATAAACCTTCATTCTAATTTTGTCTGTTTTATGTATGAAACCTTCATCAAATATCAGTGTAAAAATGCAGTAAATCAAACACGTGCTTGAAAACTTATAAAACCTAACCCTGACAAACATGAATTCCATGTTCATAACTGAGAAAGCCTACCGAGCATAGACGGTTCAGGAAGTTTTACACATGTGCATGTTGTTGAAATGTAATACAAAATGCATTAAATGTCATTTTGGAAGATTTTCAGATATTCAGCTGCACACAATGTGTGAATGGGTGAGTGACTGTTGTGTAAAGCACTAATTGAGTCATCTGACTCAAAATGGTGCTATACAAGTGTGGGTCATTCATCATTTACAATTATATTCAGATTTGATTTGAAATCATGCAGTACTTGGGGGCGACGGTGGCACAGGAGTTAAGTGCTCGCCTCGTAATCAGAAGGTTGCAGGTTCGAGCCCCGCTCAGTCTGTCGTTGTTGTTGTGTCCTTGGGCAAGACACTTAACCCGCCTTACCTGCTGGTGGTAGTCGGAGGGACTGGTGGCGCCAGTGCAAGGCAACCTCGCCTCTGTCAGTGCGCCCCAGGGCAGCTGTGGCTACAATGTAGCTCATCACCACCAGTGTGTGAATGGGTGAATGACTGATTGTGTTGTAAAGCACCTTGGGGGGTTCCAGGGCTCTGGAAGGCGCTATGTCAAATACAGGCCATTCATACTTTAACTTTTCATTTGTATACCAATGGCTTATTGTTTTTTCTGTTTTCACCTACTTTTAACACATTTGCAGTGGTGTCTAGTATAAATGAATGCCTTGTGAGTTCACTGTAGAGAAAAATAAGCTCTTGCACTCCTGTTTCAGAAACTAAAAGTGAGCAATAGCAGAAGTAAACAGAAGATGGCAGGATTTGAAACGGTTAGCTTTGACTAGCTGAGGTGCACTCTCCTCTGTCCTGGATGGTAAATTAATAGCAGCCTTTCCCGTTGTGACCCAAGATGGGTGAGTCCATGGATGCTAATTTACAACGTGAAGTGCAATTGACTTATAATTCTGATCCGAGTGTTTCCTCCGCTGCTTTCTGTTAGTGGCTGATGCAAGAAATAGGGGTAAAATAATGTTTTAACGTTTAACCTGCACGTGAAACTCAGGGTGACTGGTCAAATTCAAAAAATAGGTAAACAGTTTCTCAGTGAACTTGGTCTTTAAGCTTTACTGGTGAAAACACTAATTACCCTGCCAGTCAACATCAGACCTTTTTTAGTAAAAAAAAAGAAAAAAAAAGTACAACAATCCAATCCCCGACCACGCTGATATTATTCAAGAAATTCCGGAACTGCGCTGCTCTGGGTGGCTGCGTGTTGGAGTAGCTCTGTTGACTATATGTAAGTTTTGCCTTTTTTTTCTTTTACATTTTTCCTTCTAGTTTCTCAAGAAAAACTGTATATTTTTTGGACATTTTACTTTTCTATTTCTGGTGCTGTGAAGCTCAGAGGATTTTTACTGCAATTTTTTTTCCACTTTTTGAGCATTTGTTATGATGCGTAACCATGGCAACAAGCTGGTTTACAATCAAGAGCAGCTGATTAACATTGGAAAGGCTGAAATAATACCTCAACTGAAGCCACAAATCCCAAATGAGCTAAAACACAAGAAGCATGGGTGCAGAGCGGAGCAAAACGGAGACAGAGAAAGAGGAAATTCAAACCATTTCTTCCATCGATCATAATGGGCAATGTGAGATCACTGGCCAACAAGATGGAGGAATTCCAAGCCGTTTCAAGGACACACAAGACACACAACACAGCCGAACCCATATGATCGTTATATCTGTAAGCTGGTTTCAGTTTCACCCGAAGTCCAAAACTCCCCCACGGAGGACTTCACATCCTAAGATGTCTCTTCAATTGGCCTTCTTCTGTCCCGCGTCCTGTACTACTTCCTGTTCAGTTGGACCACTCTTCCTTATCACCTGCCTGATTACACTCGCAGCAAAAGGCTCTTGCTTATCTTTGTGCTCCTTATGACTTCGTTTACTGCCCCCATTGTTTCTGGCATGCGAGAGCTAGCAACAACCATTTATATTCCACGTTCAGCCATTGCTGAAAATATATGTGATGCCATCAGTTCCGTTGTCGCTAAGCTACAAACCCAGCACCCCAATGCATTTGTGGCTATATCTGGTGATTTTAATCTTGCCTCACTCCCTGCTACACTTCAAACATTTCAACAGTTTGTCAGCTGCTCCACCAGAGAAAACAAGACATTGGATTTGTGTTATGCAAATGTAAAGAATGTATACATGTCCAAAACTAGACCTCCTCTGGGACAATCAGATCACAATCTTGTTTTTCTCTGCTCAGAATACAAACCACTTGTTCAGAGGCAACCTGTGACAAGAAGAACTGTGAGAAAATGGTCACAGGATGCTGAAGAAGCCCTGCAGGGTTGTTTTGAGATCACCGATTGGATGACTCTCTGCCAAGGATATGAAGAGGACATCAATGCCATGACTGGATGTGTCACTGACTATGTAAACTTCTGTGTGGACAACATCATACCCACCAGAACAGTGAGATGCTTTGCTAATAAAACACCCTGGATCACCAGTGAACTGAAGAATCTGCTAAATGAGAAAAAAAGCCTTCAAGGAGGGAGACAGGGAATTACTGAGGAGTATACAGAAGCAACTGAAGATCAAGATCAGAGACAGCAAGGAGGCATACAGGAAGAAGCTGGAGAACAACCTACAGAGGAACAATATCAGAGATGTCTGGTCAGGGATGAAGAAGATCACAGGCTTCAAGCAGAGGAAGGATTGCACAGATGGCAGCCTGGACACAGCCAATGAACTGAACAAGTTCTTCAATAGGTTCAGTTCAGGAACAAACCCAGCATCCTCCTCGCCTGTCCCTAGCCAATCAGACATCCCATCCTCCTCTGATCCAACATTTTCCTGTCACACGCCAGCTCTTTTGTCCTCTAACGCAGTCATGGACTCTTCTGGTTCCATAAATATGTCTTCAACCAAGTCAGGAGATGCTGCTGCCCTATTTACCTCCACCTCCCACCTATCTGTCTCTAGAAGTCAGGTGAAGAGGCAGCTGGAGAGACTGAACAGGAACAAGGCTGCAGGTCCAGATGGTGTCAGCCCCAGGGTACTGAAGGCCTGTGCAGAGCAGCTCTGTGGGATTCTGCAGCACCTCTTCAACCTCAGCCTGGCCCAGGAGAAGGTTCCAGTCCTGTGGAAGACATCCTGCCTTGTTCCAGTTCCAAAGAAAACTCGACCATCAGTCTATGATGACCACAGACCGGTTGCCCTGACATCCCCCATCATGAAGGTCCTGGAGAAACTCCTGTTAGTCCACCTGTATAAGCAAACCAGGACATATCAGGACCCGCTGCAGTTTGCTTATCACCATGGAGTTGGAGTTGAAGATGCCATCATCCAGCTGCTTCAACCAACCCACTGTCATCTGGACAAAGCAGGCAGCACTGTGAGGGTCATGTTCTTTGATGTCTCCAGTGCATTTAACACAATCCAGCCTGATGTACTTTGCCAGAAACTCCAGAAGACACAGGTGGGGGCCTCAACTATCGCCTGGATTAAAGACTACCTGACAAACAGACCACAGTTTGTGAGGCTGAAGAACTGCACATCAAATCAGGCGATCAGTAACATGGGAGCACCACAGGGGACTGTACTCTCACCATTCCTTTTCACCCTGTACACCTCAGACTTCCAGTACAAATCAGAGACCTGTCATCTACAGAAATACTCAGATGACTCTGCAGTTGTCGGGTGTATCAGAGATGGACAGGAAGCTGAGTACAGAGAGCTGGTGGAGCGCTTTGTGGCATGGTGTGGAAACAATCATCTGATCTTGAACGTGAACAAAACAAAGGAGATGATTTTAGACTTCAGAAGAAACAGGGTGGAGTCAAACACTGCTTCCATCATGGGAGAAGAAGTGGAGGTGGTTGAGGAATACAAATACCTTGGAGTTCACCTGGACAACAGACTGGACTGGAGAAAGAACAGTGAAGCCGTTTACAAGAAGGGACACAGCAGACTGCACTTCTTGAGGACGCTTAGGCCCTTCAGTGTCTGTAGCAAGATGCTGCAGATCTTCTACAAGTCTGTTGTTGAGAGTGGAATCTCTTCAGCCATCGTCTGTTGGGGTAGCAGCATCAGAAGCAGGGACCTGAAAAGGCTCAACAGCCTAATAACAAAGGCTGGTTCTGTTCTGGGGACGACTGTGGAACCGCTGGAGGAGATCATGCAAAGAAGGATTCTCCAGAGAATCAAGAACATGATGGACAACCCTGAGCGTTCTCTTCACAAGACTGTCCGACAACGGAAGAGTGTCTTCAGTCAGAGGCTTCTTCAGTTTGGCTGCAACACTGACCGCTACTGGAGATCCTTCCTGCTAACAGCCATTGTAATATACAACAACCCTTTGATGACTTGATTATTATTATTATTCTGAGCTACTACAGCAATCAGTTTCCCTCTGGGATTAATAAAGTGTTTCTGAATTGAATTTGAATTGAAAGCCAATCATGCCACATTGGCATTTTCATAGATTTTGTTTTGCTAATATTCTTCCATTCATTCATTTTCAGCCACTTATTCGGAGTCGGGTCATGCGGGCAGCAGCCTAAGCAGGGAGGCCCAGACTTCTGTCTCCACAGCTACTTGGGCCAGCTCCTCCGGAGGAATCCCAAGGCCTTCCCTGACCAGCTGAGAGACATAGTCTCTCCACCGTGTCCTAGGTCTTCCCTTGGGTCTCCTCCCAGTTGGATGTGCCCAGACAACCTCACCAGGGAGGCGTCCAGGAGGCATCCTGACCAGATGCCCGAGCCCCCTCATCTGGCTCCTCTCGATGTGGAGGAGTAGCGAAACTCTCCGAGCCCCTCCCAGATCACTAAGCTTCTCACCCTATGTCTAAGCGAGAGCCCAGCCACTCTGTGGAGAAAACGCATTTCGGCCGCTTGTATCTGCGATCTCGTTCTTTCTGTCACTACCCAAAGCTCATGACCATAGGTGAGGGTAGGAACGTAGATCCACCGGTAAATCGGGAGCTCTGCCTTCCAGCTCAGCTCTCTCTTCACCACGACAGACCGGTACAACGCCCTTTTGCTGTTACTCATAGAAAATGTGTTTTCATGCATCATGTTTCTGTGAAAAGTTTAAATTACAATATTTTCACTCAAAATGCAGATTTTGATTTTTGTTCAACAAACTACATCATCTGCACCAAGTTAGCTGCTGATGCTTTCAAGTCTGTTTAAAGCGTACTTGATTACATACTTTGATTAAACCAGTATTTGATTAACTTATTAGCATGTCAATTGTACATCTAATTGTACAGCAGTCTCCAAGCATTTCCTCGGCTCCAACGCCTTTGTAGCATTTGTATTGCTCTGCAGCTGTCTGTACTACATTAGGAGTCTCGGGACGACGTGCCGATGGACAGCTTGCGATGGTTTCTCTCTGCATGCTGCTTGAATAATTGATGCCTTGATTGCCTGGGTATTCATGGACACAAAAAGGCTTTTCCTATTCTCTGTCTAACACACTGCTTGAATCTTAAATAGCCCTCCCCAGTGGCACAATGCACAGGCGAGCACGTTATTCAGCTTACAGACAGTACAGTACAGCCAGCACGCTGCATCATCTCATCATCTCAAGACACTCTTATTAGACTTACCGCTAAAATAAAATTATTCGCCTCAGTTTCTGCAGCTTTAGACTTCAATAAATCACAATCACTTCATATGAAGTTGCTCAACCTTGGCTGCGTAATATTCAAGAATGACTCTGAAAACAATTACCTTTTTTACAGCTTTGTTTGTTTAC
>NC_091750.1:33379817-33477317 GCF_043380555.1 Nothobranchius furzeri | reverse complement strand
AACCACAGTATCTAGTGGGAGTTGTGCATGGCCGATAGCTCATGTACCTGCCTGCATGTGAGAGGGAGCTCTTGTGTGGTTAGACTAATGAGGCTCTGCAGAGAGGACGGCTGCTGAGTGGCAGTGATGATTTAGACCTTCAGGATGGACAGTCAGCTCGGATGAAACATTCATCTTACCGCCGAGCCGCTGTCACAGACACACAGGATGAGAACAATTACACGCAAGCCAGTGCACACACACACACACACACACACATGTTCACACACACACACACACACACACACACACACACACACACACACACACACACACACACACACACATGTTCACACACACACATGTTCACACACACACATGTTCACACACACACACACACACACACACACACACACACACACACACACACACACACACACGTGCAGTTTAACACTTGGAAACCAAAAGCTATCTCCAGAGTCCATGTTGGGAGTCTAAAAGAAAACTCACCATTGCTCAGTGGTTTGGCGAGTGTTTAAAGGGGTTTTAACATGAATGATGATCTCCTCTGCAGTGGGGCTTAAACCACTTCCAGTTATTAATGCTGGCCACATTATGTCACAGACCTTTCATCCTCAGAAGCATCTCAGCTTCATACAACGCCACTCTGTGTGTTTCTAGTTTGGTCCGTTAGTCCTTTTGATCAGTGGAATCACAGGAAGATCTTAGGGATAATTTTCCTATTGACTCTGCCACTGTCTTTATGGGTGACCCCGCGAGGAAAGTTGACCATTGAGCAGGGTGGATGGTTTATCCCTTGAGGTCCATGTGGCAGGGGTGAGGTGGTGCTCACATCTCACCCCTGCCACATGGACCTCAAGGGATAAACCATCCACCCTGCTCAATGGTCAACTTTCCTCACGGGGTCACACCCGTTAGGACAGTGGGAGGGTTAAAAGTTACTTCGAGATTCCAAATAATTAATCAAAATAATCAATTTCTGGTAGTCAATCAATCAATCAAACTTTATTTATATAGCACTCAATCAGGCAATACATGGAACTCAAAGTGCTTAACAAATTAAAAAGGCCCCGCATACCCACGTTCCCTCCCAACCCCAGAATTAGGAAAACAGTCTAATAAAAAACTATATACTGTATATATATATGTATATATATATTATATATTATATATATATATATATATATATATATATATATATATATATATGTATATATATATATATTATGATTGTTGAAAGCCCAAATTGTAACTGGTTAAAACTCTACGAATCGACCCGCTTTACCCTGCATCTGGTTTTTCTCATTGATTTTGCAATCCTATAACGGTCCAATAGTAAAATAAAACTGTAAATATAAGCCTTAGCACAGAAATATATTGCAATTTGTTTTGATGTCAAATTTTTACTATATTTTAAGGCATAAATAGATTAAATCATTATGCATCTTCATCAGCTGGTGAGTCGTACTGAGCCTGGGTGGCTCGTACACCACCACTGATGCAACAGTCTGCACACACACCTGTCATGGGTGATTCTGCAGGTTGAGTGCTTTGCAGTCTTGTTTCTGGTTTTATTGTATTTCTGGTACTTCCTGTTTTATTTTGTGCATTCACTTCCTGTCTCATTACAGGCAGCTTCACGACATGAGGCTCCTCACTAATCTGCCTCATGTCTTGCACCTGGGTCCTGGCTTCTCCATTTAAGCGTCTTTGCAACAGTTTCCTTTGCCAGTTTGTCTTCTCCTGTTGTGTGGTGTGAACCTGCTCTCAGAAACACTTGGTACAAGTGTATTCAGTTAGATTTGGACTTTTCAGTTGTGTTGTACTCCAGGAATCCCGTCTGCTTATTAAAACTGTGTGAGCTCTGCATTTGAGCCCTCTTTGTGCTTTGATAACACCTAATAGGAAACCTGCTACTGGATCCTCACTAAAAGCAGTATCACTTGTCATCATCCAGTCAAATTACCAGACTGTTTCCTGCTTAAATGCAAACAGTAACTATATTTTATAAAATGCCACATTTAGGTTTTATTAGTCAAAAATGTAATTCCACGAGAAAAAAGGGCATTCTTCATGCTTGCTGAGCTTTCTTTAGATTATCTGCAGCAAGTCTGCACCACATTCTTGTTTTTTTTTTCACGTTTTTTTTGTGACCTGTATTGGTGTGTGCAGCCTTTTTATGGGCATTGGCAGGACATTTACCTGTGCTCGTTAGGAACTACTGGCACTACGAGGACATGAGAGTCGCCATTATGGGAACACAGGTGCAAAGTACTTCATGAATCTCAAAACAGGCCTTTTCTTGAAAGCTTTCTCAGCACACTACGGAAGGAAAAATTAATAAATGGGATAACTCATAGGTAGTCAGAGGCATTGGTGGTATTTTGATCCTGTTCATAGACCAAGAGTAGCATGCAAATAAAACAGGCTACAACAGAATTGGCATACAAAAAGAAAACACTGTAGGACTAGATTGACCTCCCCGCCTCTCAACATATTTATTTATTTGTGTGTGTGTTTGTTTTATTCAATGGTGCAACATATTTAATTTTCTTTATTTGCTTTACAAATGAAACTTGGAAAATTAGAATATGGTGCAAAAGTCCATTTAGTCTAGTAATTCAGCTTAGACTGAGAGACCATCTAAAGGCTCAAGAAGCCTTTGCAGGTATTTTTGGATGCATGAGTTGATCAGAGTGCCGACATTGAGCCTAGAATGTTGAACCTTTTACAATATTGTAATATTCAGAAATTTTGAATTAGAGATTTTCAGAAACTTTAAGCCAAAATTATCACAAGTATCTTAGTTTCAACTTGTAATGGATACTAGGCAGTTTTGGCATGCTTTTAGCACCCCCTAGTGTTCTGTTAGTGAAACCAAAAGTGAAACTTTCTCCTCAGTGTGCATTTGACTTTTTAACACATTAATCTTGCAGCTCAAATGTCTCCCCAGATCTTCATTAGTGTCTACAGGAGTGACTCATCACTAATTCAAACAAATCAGATGCTTTAATGATCTAAAACATGCAGGGAATGTGCTGGAAGTAGACTGCAGCGCTAGGCATGTCAGCTCCACTTTACTAAGTCCATCGGGGACCAGACCGGCATTCTGAAGTTGCAAGTGCAATGTTCTGGCCACAGCGGATGACAGGGGTATCAGTGACATTTCATTAATCCCGTAAAGGGTCGTTTTAGCGTATACTGGCTCAAAAAAAAAAAGATTTAAAAATATGAAAAAGTTGCATAGTGTCCCTTTAAGTTGGATTACTGAAATAAACAAACTTTGCAGCATGTTCCGTTTTTTCGAGTTCTACTTGTTCTCTTAAAGGATGAGCTCGTGACTCTTTCATCAACGCCAGATGATTGTACGACCATCAAGGCTTAAGTTCAGTGTGAATAATTTTCAAAAGCAGGAGTAAATGTGTGTCGTGACAAGCGGTTTGCACGGGTGCTCATGCAGTCTTGTCACTTGAGTGTTTCTCTGAAATGCAGCAAATGAAAATGAGCTAAAAACCTCCGTGGTGCAATAGGGAGAAATGCCACTTTGATGTTAAGTTTTCCAGATGAGGCACCTCACTGAGGTAATACATCCGATCAGTCCATTTAGTGATATGGATCAATGATGGGTTTAAGTTACTGCAAGATTAAAGGCAAGGGATTGGTATCATCTTCATCCAGCAAAATTGCATGCTTCAGATAACCCGTCAGCCCAGGTCAAATTTTCCACCGCACCAACTTCAGATTAACTTCAATTAATGTCAAACACTGACCTTGCATGGTTCTTGAGCAAAAATTTGCAGGAGAGTTCATCAGGATTAATAAAACCAGCCTGCAGGCTTATCCCCTGATTCTTACCGTCATAATCCTTGTATTGTTTGCCCTGAGAAGGCGCCAGATCCGTATGTATTTATCATTCCCTTCAGCAGTTTTCTGTGTTTATCTAACACCAAACCAATCACCCGATCAGCAGAGGTAATCAACAGTGAAATCACATCACTCACCTCGCTGGAATATGGATAAGCATTCATCCATTAAACTATTTGCCCAAAAGAGGTTTAAGTGAAGGACATTTGAGAGGGCGCCGCATGACAAATCCCCCGTATTCCTCCACAATGTCACTGATTGAAACTCGAAGCTCATTTTACAGGAGTCCTGTTTGATGGGAGCCATTTTATCTGCAGCTCGTTGTGCTTTTATAACACAGCGAGCGTTTGAAGGTGTTCGAGGCGGCCACTGGCCAAGACTCCTAATTCCTTGTTGTGAGCACTCTCTGTTTCTGTCTTAATGGGGCTGAGCTGTGCAAGAAGCACTAAGAAAATGTGTGTGAAAACTTTTGCACAAGTTTTGAGTCTATAAAAGAGAAGCTTTAACATTTGGTGCATGGAGAGTTCCCTGATAGATTAGACTGGGAGCTACACCGTGGTGCCACATGAGCGCCGGGCTTCATTAAAAGAGCCAGTTATGTAAAAATAAATGAAAGTTTAGTTTTTTGTCAAACTAAACTTTGAATTTGCTTTAATTTTCTCAAATATTCCCCTGAAAAAGGTGAGTCAAGATCAGAAAACATCTACTTCAGTGTTTCTTACATCAACATTTCTCTTTTATGTCTGAATTCAAAGCTTCGCAAGAACTCCCACGTCCGTCTGATACTGAAGGGGTTGGCTGTCTGCCCTCATAAATAGATATTAACCTTCTGCATCCTCAACACTCAATAAACAACTTAGATTTGAGATTTGTAACGTTGATTCCTGTTGATTAGGGATTATCTCATTATGTGAAACAAAACGTTTATGTTTTTGTTGGGATGATACAAGAATAGATTATTCAGGATAGAAATTGAAGATAATCATGACATAAACAGTTGTGTTCAAAACAAATCCTTCTGTATTTCAGGTCATGTGCACTCATAGTTGAGTTTTTGTAAAAATGCGTGTTTTCTGCTCATCTGGGAAAATAAAATCTTAACTCGACCTCGTTTTAGCATAAAAAACAAACAAAAACAAACAGAGTGCGTTGTGATGATAATTCATGGGCATGACAAGCCTATAGGTGTCAGTAGTTCCCCTAATTGTTGGTGTCTTTGCCAAAAACATTCATTGAACGTGGAAAACTTCAGTCTTTGACAGTAACTGTACATTTTTAATACATTTGCAGTCGTCTCTAGTAGGATGGGATGTGTTGTCGTTTTCTGGAGAAACGAGCTCAGATGTGTCCGTTTCAGGAAGTACAAGGATGAGAAAGTGGATTCAGATAGTAGGATTTTGATTATTTCCTAACACTTTAGTAACTTGCCGCTGATTGTTGAACAGAAATGCAAGTCGACCTCTGACTCAGTTTGCTTTGCAATGTTGATGTTTTATCTCCACAAATAACAGAAGCCTGGAGGACTGGCTCATGCAAACGGTCCAGAACCTCTCTGCTCCCTGCTGAATGCTAAAGAAACAACAGCCTTCCCCGTCACAAGCCAAGATGGGTGAGTCCATGAATGCTAACCCCGGCTTTCCACCGGAGCCGTCAGCAGCGCGAGTCGTCCGCGTCTCAGGAGCAGCATGTCGCGGCCTCTACGCGCCGGTTCTATTTTCTCCGCGCGACGCCTCTGAAACGGGTCAAGTTCGACATTTTTGGGAAGGAAAGACAGGAAATCGAACGCGGAAATGGAGAGAAGCTCCCGAGAAGAAAAGTTACTAAATGTGCGTCCCCATGAGAAGTTATCACCTAGCTAGCGGTCTCCTTTGTTTTTCAGGTCCGTATTGGCGATTATAAAACGGACAGAACATAAAACACAAACCTTTTGGAGCCATGTTGTAGTTTTCTCCTGCTTGTTGTTGTGTTTACTGATGAAGTCACTCGTGTGACTTCGTGCTCGGTCGGTGACAGCTGCTCCCCTGATGCTTCGCGTCTCGTGGGAAGGGCCAAGCAGCAGCTACGCGAGCAAGACGTGCTGCTGCAGTAACGTGCTGCTGACGGCTCGGGTGGAAAGCCGGGGTGAGTTGCAGCATGATGTAGATCTGTAAGGCTTTTCTGAGCCAGGCTTTCTCTGTCTATTATCACAAGCTAATGCAGGAAATGGGGGTACGCGACGGCTGCCCTGCTGTCACACCTCAAGTGAATGGCTGTCTGGTAATGTTTCTTTTATTTTGAATATGTGAGTGTTTTGTTTCCTGAATTGATGTTTAGGTGAATGTATGAAGTGCACACATTCAGGTACTTATCGGTTGAGTCTGTAGGTGTTTCAATGATTGTTTAATATGTTTTTCTTTGAGTAGCCAGTGGTCGTGGAGTTGGAGCAGCTGTAGCAGATCACTTTACTTGGCCTAATCAGCACCATTGGGTCATACCAACTCTCAAGGGAGAAGAGATTCCTGTGTTTGTGTATTTAGTTACTCTCTTTTGTAAATAGTTGGGTTTTGATAGTAATGTGTATTCGTTGTAAGTGACTCAAACATAATCGACTGATTAGTATGTATTTGTTAGGAGTAGTTTATTTATGTTCTTTGTTAATTGAGGTCTCCCCACCCTAGTGTGTTGGCAGTGGTCTGATCAGCCACTGTTTAAAGAGCAAGTCACCCCCTACCAGAGTATTACTCCACTCCCACTTCCTGCTTGAAAAATGCAACAAATGCTATTGCCTAGCAGACCGAGAGGGCGGAGCCGATAACAAATACACACACACACTGGGTGTGTCCGAATCCACGGGAAGGATGCTTGTAAGAGTGCGATGACGTCACAGCGCAGCGACGAGTACTGTCCGAATTCCAAGAATACTCATTCTCGCGTCCTCAAACGCGTCCTCGCTCCGCCCACATTTCGAGGACGGGTCTGTTGTATCCTCACAGAGCAAGGCTATCCCAGCATGCTTTGCACGCCGGCTGTGGATTTTCAACAGGAAGAGAAAATGGGGAGAGCTACGAAGTTTTAAACGTAAGTTTGTTAAAAACTAGCCGTAGAAACCTAAAAAGCTTAAAGCGGTTCAGTTTATAGATATTTTTTGTTTGTTTATTTGTTCTTTAAATTACATTTTAGGCAGAAATCAGCCAGAACCCGTGTGTGTGTGTGTGTGTGTGTGTGTGTGTGTGTGTGTGTGTGTGTGTGTGTGTGTGTGTGTGTGTGTGTATGTGTGTGTGTGCGTGTGTGTGTGTGTGCGTGTGTGTGTGTGTGTATGTGTGTGTGTGTGTGTGTGTGTGTGTGTGTGTGTGTGTGTGTATGTGTGTGTGTGCGTGTGTGTGTGTGTGCGTGTGTGTGTGTGTGTATGTGTGTGTGTGTGTGTGTGTGTGTGTGTGTGTGTGTGTGTGTGTGTGTGTGTGTGTGTGTGTGTGTGTATGTGTGTGTGTGCGTGTGCGTGTGTGTGTGTGTGTGTGTGTGTGTGTGTGTGCGTGTGTGTGTGTGTGTGAGTGTGTGTTGAATTAAACTTGTCATTTGTTTTAAGGACAACGGAGCAAAGAAGCGTTTTTATGAAGCTTAGAGGTGAAGAGTGAAGCTGTTTACACACAACCACAGAAGTTCTGCTGTGAAAAGTAGTTTTACATTCGGGGATGTACACAGCTGACACGTTTTAATGAAGTAAAAAGTTTGTGTGAAGAATATAATTTTTATCTTCTCGTGGATGAATGTAAAAATGTGTTTATTGCCTTTTTGTCACCTGTGGTCTCTTATTTTCTCTGTAGGACTGCAGGTGTCCAGGGTCAGGAGAGGCTTTACCTGGTGGTCCTCCTGGGAGAGAGGCCTTCTACTGTCATCATGTTAATGTTATTTAGCTGTTTGATATTTGAACACGTTTATTAAAACAAATACTAACTGATAACTCTTTCTGGTCATTGGTTTTATCACCAGTTTTATTATTACAGATGTTTTTGAACATGTTACATGAACAGAAAATGAAAAGATGGTAAGGAGACAAGATTATTTATAATAGGTTACACTTATTTACAGATCAGAACCAGTATGGACCAGTTATGTACGGTTAAAGCAGGATTAACCTGAGTGACTCTTCCTGGATCATTTATTTAAACTGAGTGAGCAGGAAGTCTTTAACAGTGCAGCTGGACCTGCTGCAGGAGGATCCAGACGTGGACCCAGACCCCAACAGACAGCCACCGGGATTGATCAGGCAGACGCCAAAGATCTTAAACCCCCTGACCCGGAGCCACGGACACTCAGGCAGACCAAGGCACCACACCCCACACCAGGTGTGGCAGGGGGAGGGGAGACGAAGTTGTATAGCATCAAAAGAAGTCCCAGGAGAGGGGAGGAGTCAAAGGCCCCACCTGACATATACAGTCAGGTCCATAAATATTGGGACATGGACACAATGCTAACATTTTTGGCTCTGTACACCACAATGGATATCAAATGAAATGAACAAAATGTGCTTCAACTGCAGACTGTCAGCTTTTATTTGAGGGTATCTACATCCAAATCAGGTGAACGGTGTAGGAATTACAACAGTTTGCATATGTGCCTCCCACTTGTTAATGATAATAATAATAATAATAAAAATAATAATTTCATTCATTGCTAGATTTTTTGCTTGCATTTTGTTCCCATTGACGTCGAAGTTCAGATCTTTGACCGATCTAAAGCAAAGTAATGATTTTGTATTACACTTCGATTCAGGCTGCTGCCGGTCCTTTGGGAATAAATCTCAGGGGACTTGAGGAATCAAACTCATAATTCATATATTGACTGCACAAACATATTCCGAACAAATCCTTACAGGAGGCTGCGTCCATGCTCTCAGACATCAAATCACTGGCGTGAAACCTTTTAAAGATTTCAGCTTAGTGATGGATAACAGAGGACTCTTAAAGTGTCCAGACCTTCCCATCAGCGCTGTGCCTTACCAAGAAAAGATAAAACTGTCATATCTCCGTTCTAGCTTCAGCTGCGGAGCAAAGGGAAGGTTACAGCTGGTAATCACCTTGGTGGTGTTGCCTGTCTCTGTTTCTGCATCTAATATGCAACGTAGATGACTGTTAATACATTATTGATGCTCCATCCTGGCTGATATTCAAAGGCCAGGTTTGACCATCCCCATCCATCTCATGGATATTTTAGTACCATTCCTCCCGGAATATCACCGCTTCCATTCCGCTGATGTTTATGTGTTCGGCAGTTGGGTGAAAAGGTAAGAATTTAAACAGTTTACAATCTATTATTTGGCACATATAGAGCTGGCAAACAACAAAAACATAAACATAGTAAATACAACAACTTTGCTTAAAAATACAGGACAGTAAGTTAAAGCTAAATGGGTTAAAAAGCCTCTCTGAGCACATTATTCTGATACGATCTGCTGCAAACTGAAGCTCTGTGACCCCATCATCACCCACATCATTAATGGAAATTCTAGATTGTTACCAGAATTTTTCTCTTTCAGAAATGATGTATGATTTTTCAGAAATCAATACAAGTGATCATCTTATCATGTACTGTGATGTATTGAAAGCAATTCATCTGTTTTGCTAAGCATGCTCCTGCTCTGCAGAGCTCCGTGCAATAGGAACTAACCAGAACTAACCAATAACATCTGACTACGTTACCTGCTTCAAATTTAAGGAATACCTCGGCTGATGCAGAGCTGATGAACTTTCACGGACAAGTAAGTCTTTAAAATATAAATGTATGCAGTGGGGCTGCATGGTAGCGCAGCTGTTAGCACTGTTGCCTTGCACTAAGAAGGTTGCAGGTTCGAAACTCGGCTGCGACCTTTCTGCGTGGAGTTGCGTGTTCTCCCCATGCATGCGTGGGCTTCCTCCGGGTACTCTGGTTTCCCCCACGGATCACAACATACCCTATAGGTCACTTTGGATAAAAGTATTTGTCAAATAAATAAACATGAAAACACAACATGACATGAGAAGAATACTCGTGAAACAACGTGTTTTAGCTCTGCGTGTCAGCTACAGAAGTACATTTATAAACAAGAAATGTGAAGTTGCCATCCTAGTAAAACAGGTGTGATGTGCTTGTCAGCCACTAGATAAGATGAATACTCTGGAAAGAGACTAAAGCTGGATTCATCTTCTCCGTCAGCTCCATCAGGGACAGACACGCACGGACTGACGGAGACATTTTGCCCTCCTACTTCTCCGTCTCCTGGAGAGTGTTGCAAAGCAATTCCCCGCCAGAACAGCAGAGGGCGTAGCGCTGTTCTGTGGTATCCTGTCATGTATCGGTCCAGGATAGTGTGTTTATATTGTGTTTTTTGTATATTAGAGACTTTTTAACACGGACATATTTGTCTCTCATCCTCCTCCACCTCTTCATGCGCTCGCCACCTCTAAACCCACGTTTCCTGTCATTTCCGTCCACAAATAAAACGCTTGCTGCGCATCTTTTCACTCCTCCAGTCACGGGGAATTAAACGTTCATGTTTTTAGAGTTTTTTCACGAGGTATTCTTCAAGCTTCTCCGTGTCTGCCGCCAGTTATCCTCGGCTCTCTTTATGTTTATGAGGGCGCAATGGCGGCGGTGTAGACGACAGCGGTGCCCTGACCAATCACAAGCTTGCGTTCTCCGTCTCGACGGACGGATGTTTAGAAAAGAGAGCTCGACTCCGTCCGTCCTTACGGATAATGGCGTTGCGTGCGTCCGCGCTGACGCAGAAGCATGACCCAGGCTTAAGTAAGCTGATTTGTATGGCTCTGCTCAAAAGAAGAAGAAGCTCTGTCCCAAATGGTTTCTTGAATTTACTTGTTGCATAAATTTATTAAATAAAAATCTTGTAAAAATAAATAAATTGCTAATGTATAAAACATGAATTATATCTAATCAGACATGCAACAGAGTACAAATAAATAGAAATTAGGAATGATGTGCCTAAATGAAGCCGTTTTGAAAAGTGTGTGATGTCACCAACAGCAAAATGCAAACAGAACCTCCTCTAATGTGTAAAGCCGGGCAGACACTGTGTGACTTTTTCACTTTTTTGAGCCGATTTTCCAGTCGTGTGAGAATCCACAAGATCGAGGCGAGTTTTGCGCCGAGCGTCGTGTAGTGTACAGGGGGTTACGAGAGGCGTGACCAGCTACCGATCAGCAATCGTGAGCTCCCACGGACTTCTGGCATGTTTAATATTTTGCTCGTCCCTCGTGAGGGTATCACACTGTTAAAGCGGCGCTGCGAGCAGCTGCGACCCAAAAAGTACCAGAACCGCTCACGGCGCATGCGCAATCCTGCATCAGCACCGCTCGCCCGCTATTTCCCTAATAACACACGCTGTTCGTTTTTATTTCTACATGTTTTTTTACTCACAAAGATTGTCAAGAAAGCGTGTTTGTCGTGTTCGTGTCAAATTAAACTGATCACTAAACACAGATTTACTTTCTTTATTTCGTTTTCCTCATCCAACCCCCATAAATCCCTGTGTGTCCTCCTGCAGCACTCCCGAAGGACAACAGGCAAAACAAGACAAAAAAGTCTAACGTGTTGAGTAAAAACTGCTATTTTTAGCATATTTTTAGGTCCGACGTGTCGCTACCAGACGTACAGTGTGAGCGCATGACTCGTGAGATCTGCCCTGCGAGGAAGTCGTACAGTTTGAGCTGAAGCTGAACGCTACGAGTGAAAAAGTTGCACAGTGTCCGCCCGGCTTCAGAGTGCTGCCCCTGGAGGAGTAGTGGCTCTACTGCCAGCCCCTTCCTGGATATCAGAGCTTCTCAGCTTATAGTAGCCAGGGAGGATGAGGGGGGGTGGGCGTGGCCAGCTCTAGCATGTTTCGACAGAGCCCCTTCTGGAAAGTGCTAAGAATGTCAAGAACAAACAGCAAAACGTTGTTTTATGTGAGAGGGATTTTGTGTGACGGACTTCATGAACATGTTTTGTGTTAGCCTTAGAACTACCGTAAGTCCTGACACGCCCCCTTTAACGTGCTAAAGCAAAACCTTCCTCAGTGTGAAGGTGATGCTTCTGCGCTGCTCTCTGGTGTGTTTTTCTCCCATAAGTTTGTGTTCTCTCTGTAACACACACACTAACACACACACACACACACACACACACACACACACACACACACACACACACACACACACACACACACACACACACACACACACACACACACACACACACACACACACACACCATGTAGTGACCAGTTATGTGACTTGAACGGAAATGAATTCTTTCCTCTCTCCCTCTGTGGCGCTGATCATCCGGCTCAGATCCAGCTCCAGTCATTCAGTTCATGGCCGACAGACTGCTGACCCACGGCGCGTGAATAAGTAAACCTCTAAGAAATGGAAGACGATTGTCAAAGAATTATTACTTTTTTATGCAGTAGAAACCACTTTCCACGATCTTTATACACATTTTAAGATTACGTGTCTTTTCTTTCTAACGTGAATGTTTCTGTATAATAAATTCCTGAAATTATTTGCTATCCAGATTTGCTTTTGACATGCAAACTTCAGTTTTACCTAAAGCAAACAAAAAGATCTGTAAACCTCTGCTTCAATGCAGATGTTTAAGTGGCAACTTCCAGAGCTTCTGCTGGGAATATTCTCACCGTTCCTGTCTGCTTGCAGTAGAACGGATATTTGAGCGCTGACATCTTTGTTGGAGATAATGGAGTAACGTAAGCCGATAAACACAATTATTTTTTCTAGTTTTTTAAGGACCATTCTCCAGGCTCTGAGACGTTTTATTATCATCTGGCTGTCTAGGTCTTTGTTTCACCTCCAGACTTGTGTCCTTGTGCGCTGTTGATTCACTGCATAGAAAGCAGCTTATTTAACAGCACATGAAAGGAAAATAAGCTGAAAAGACTTCAGTCTGGAGTCCGCATCAAGACTGTGTTCAAAGGAAGGTCATGACAGTTTGGCACGGTATGACAGATTTACTGCAAATGTAAACATTTCAATGCAGCGGCATCAACTCGTAGTTCTTCATTTAGAGAAATTAGACAAAAACAACAATTGTGTGTAAAATGTGTTTAATTGTTTAGATGTAATGTTTATGAACGGAACAAAACCTATATGTTGCATCAATTAGATGTTTGTTCATTTGAAAATACTCAAAGTGATCTGCAACCTTGGAAAGAAAACTTCTAACGTCTACGCTTTGGTGTCAAAGTTGATGTGACCCAGTTAAATGGTAAAACTTCTCTTCTGTAACGCAGCAGAGATTTTTCACTTTTTATTAAAAGGTGCCTTTACGTGGCTGCATATTATCGTCACTGTTGGTAAAAAAATAATAAAGAATAATATCTTGTTATAATGAGAAAGTTCATCATTTTAACGTGATATAAATCACATTTTAAGGAGAAAGTTTCTCAAAATAACGTGTTTAATAGAGAAAGATTACTGGTAGAAGCGGTTTTATGTTGTGGAGTTCTACTCAGAACGAATGAGGCAGCTATTCCCGTTCGTTAACTCTTAGGAAGTACAGCAGCGGCCGTGCCGTAACAGCGGGGGAACAATGCCGCAGAGCTACGATGCTTTAATCAACAAAGCACCCCCCCCCCCCCACCCCCACCCCCCACCCCCACCCCCGGCTCTGCCATGCACACCCTGTTGCCAAGGCAACAGACTGACAGCTCTTCATACCTAGATGTTGCTTTAATTGTAGGCACAAGTTTTTAAAGAGCAAGTCAACCCCTACCAGATTCTAACTCCACTCCCACTTCATGTTTGAAAAATGCAACAAATGCTGTTGCCAGGCAGATCTAGAGGGCGGAGCCGCTAACAAATACACACACACAGGCTCACAATGGCATTATGACATCATAATATACCAGATGACATCATAGCATACCTCTTAGCCAATAGCGGTGGCAGATTTAAATTCAAATACAGTGCAGAATTTTTCCCTGACGACGGCGCAACACTGACCGTTTTAGGCAGAATATTTAAATTTTAACCAAGATGCACTGAACTGCCAAATTATTGACTACACGTGTCTGTAGCATGATTAGACACTCCTTTATATAGTTTATCAGCAAAAAAAATGTGATCTGGGGGTGACTTGCTCTTTAAATGTGAAAAACAAACAAACAGGAAGTCGACTCTTACTTTGAAAGCTACACCTCAACTACAAGGCGGAAGTATGGCAGATTTGTACGGACCAGAAATGCAAGTATTTTCTACTTTGTTTTGAAGTGGAAGACAACCTGACTAAAGTGTGGAGGAAAACGTTTCTCTGACTTATTACTACTTCTTAATAAGGCGTAAAGACGCTTCCTCTGACTCCATCTTGTTCTAGACGTGATTCAAACACCCCGCCAGATGTCAGCGTTTAACCCTTTAGAGCTGCCTCAGTACCACGAGTTGTTACACACGGTATTTTAAGAGATGTGCTTGTTAACATTACTGTTATATGTTATTATGAGAACATTTTCATATTATGAGATTTTTATTGACTGTAATACGCTTCCGTACATGGATCTTGTGCATAAAACGGCAACAAAACAACATGACACTGTGAAATAACCAGTTTTCTCCCACCAAAATAAGACAAGAATGTCAGATGTTTCCCGGACACATTCCCGTTATTCAGTCATCCGTCTGGTTCTCCTCAGCCTGTTTGTCTCCACAACATCCTACCATTATCAGCTTCCTTGAGTGCTCAGTTACTCGAGCACTTCCTGTTCTTATTTTTAGCATGCTAATTGGCTACCTTATTTATTAAACATCATACAAAGTACACAATCTACACAGACATGCTGCTGGATGGAGAGGAACCAGTTTTTGTTTTCCATTAAACCTAAATAACACAAAAGCATATATGTGGCACCGTGAGTCAGATATATTTATTTTTGTGTTTATATAGAAATAAATCGACATCAGCTAAGAAAGTCTGCATTTGTCTTAGTTTCTGGCAGTTAAAACGTTTCTGCCTATGTCTTTATGGTATTCATTTGTAACATGGCTCAGCAATGTCTGCATTTAAAGATGTTTCATTGTGCGTATGTAGCCCTGCACCGCCTCCTCGTGGAGCTTACCGAGATAGTTTATGAGCGTGGATGCAAGATTTCTTAAACCGACGCCGACCTTGGCTGAACGCTGCAGATGTACTCCATCGATGCTCCTTGGGAGCAGACACTCTAATAAAGAAGCGTCATCGCGTCATTGTTTCTGATTAATGTTGGTGTTTAAAAAACCTGCTATGCCTGCAAAGTATCCTGACCCGAGCAATCCAGTGACCTTCTGGTTGATTGTGTGTTGCATGCTCCGAGAGCTTGCTAAGGTGTGGTGAGGGACTGTCTGGTGTTTGTGTTGGTCATGGTGTATAACAGTACATCTTTATAAGTCACAGTCTTACACTGAAAGTGGAAGCAGATTTTCTAATAAAGGCTGAATAAATTGTTGTTATAAAAACTATTTAATAATTGCTCCATCTTTAGACTTTGCCACTGTTATTTACTTGCAACATTAATGGATCTGCTAAATGAACTGGATCCTGCTGTCAGATGCATGTTAAATGTTTTCATGGTAAATTTAAAAACTTTAAAAACCCAAAAGATAAGCAACAGATAAATATATTTGTAAGATAAAGGGATGAAATAAAGTTGACAATCTGAACTGTGACATCTTTTTATATCTGGTCTGTTTTCTTTTATCTTTCCACTCAATACCAGATGGAAATGGAAATGAAATAAAGTAACAGCAGTAGCTCAGGAGGTTGACGGGTTGTCCGATAATCAAAGGGTTGTAGGATCAATTCCGGCTCCCGACAGAGAATGCAGCAGTTGTGTCCTCGGGCAAGACACTTCATCCTCCTTGCTTGCTGGTGGTGGTCGGAGGGACCAGTGGTGCCAGTGGTCGGTAAGCCTCGCCTCTGTCACTGCAGGGGGGGGGGGGGGGGGTCAAGATCTCTAGAAGGTGCTATGTTAAATACAGACCATTAACTGTTTACCAAAATTATGCATTTGTTTTAGCTTCCTCAAAATGTTTTTGATTTTTGTTTCTATATTAAAAAAATAAAAAAAAGTTAAAAACTTTAGTAAGTTGAAATGCAAATTTTCAGTCATGTCATCATAGTTTTTGTTTATTTATTTCAGCATTTCAAAGCTAAAATAAAAGGAACCAGTGGTGCACTCGAGAGGAGCCAGTTGACGTGGCTCGGGCGTCTTAAATAAGGGGGGGAAGCAATTTTTAGACTCCCAAATGAAAAAAAGAAGAAAAATACTTTGGTTAGACTTAGAAAATAAGAGTTACTATTGTTATTGCTATTATTATTATTATTATTATTATTATTATCAGTAGTAGTAGTACTAGTAGTGGTAGTGGTAGTAATAGTTCTAGTTGTTGTTGTTATATTAGTTTTGTTTTATACTTTCCTCATGGTGCTCCTGGAGGGATATGTTGTGTGCATGCAAAAAAATAAAAAAATAATCTGATCATAAAAAACACACAAACACTTTCCAATGAGAAAACTTCTAACCCTGCAGTATTTTTCTCTTCATACTGTAACCCTGCTATATCGGTCTGGGCACCACATCTCACTTTACTGCTCCACCGTAACACAAGTCTCCAGCTGACGGAGGCTTTTGTTTTGGGGGATCCTGCCTGGAGACTCGTTATTGATGTTCTCCCTCAGCTCCTTTCACAAGTAAAATACAGCTTTAATCTAACTGCTGTGCAGGAACTTTGGGAGAGTGACGCCCTCTGAGACACGTGTTATGTATGATTGCTACCTTCACCATCAGAATCAGAGTGACCTGGTGTCAGCTGTCCACAGTGCTGACATGGCACCTTTAATCGTTGGGGGATGATGTCACAGAAAGGTGTTGAGGAACTGGGATAGGGAAAAAGCATCACTGGATCCTTCAGATGAGGTCAGGGAGCTCCATTTCAATTGGAGCTTTGCTTTGTTCTTCGTGTAAAAAGCGTTGTATTTGCGGATGTCCAGAAAATGTCCCAATAGGGCTCAAGAGTCTGAAAACTATTGGTGACTGCTGGACTTTTAGGGCTTGGGTGCAAAATAAGGCACTACATATCATATATTTGACACCATATTCTCAAATTCTGATTGGTGCAAGTCAAGCAACAGTCATGATTCTGATGCAAGGTTCTTTCTTTTTTAGCAGTTTTGGGTCAGAATGAATCCACTTGAGTCTCTAAACAGCAGTGGATCCAACTTTAAATTGTTCTCGCTCAGTCATGTCCACAAGGGTGTAATCACACTCGATTAATAAAAGATTTTTAGGATAAAAGCACACTAAACCAAAAAAAGACCTCATTTGGCTTTAAAATCCACTTCTAAAGCTATCACAAATGAGCGTTTAGTCAAATGGAACATAACTAGGTCAACCTAACATTTATAGAAGGCTGCGTTCTGCTGTCAAGTCAAGCAAATTAGTTCGGCTTCAGTTTATTCACACATTAAATCGATGATGTTTATCAGGGTAAATAAATCATGCAAATCTGGACAATCTATGTTCTCCAGACAGGAAAACACCTGCCCAAAACTTCTTCTACATGATGAAAGCTTTCATCTCAAGTCATGGATGAGACCAGCATTCACTGTAACTTTTATAAATAATGACACACGTTTCTTTCTTTAAGCTAAGCTAAGTAGTTTAAAATGAACTTAAAATATTTAAATTGACTTTCTTTACCTGTTGTATGACATAAAGTAGGTAAGTTACTCCCCTGGCCTCAACCAATAGAGGGAGCTGTGGAAGCCACCACAGTCAGCCCAGCAAGAAGAAGATGATGAAAAAGAAAGAAGAAGAAAAAAGACAAAAGAAGAAGACAGAAAAAAGAAGAAAAAGAAGAAGAAAGCGAAGAAAGAAAGAAGAAAGAAGAAAAAATGAGAGAGAAAGAAGAAAGGAGAAAAAGAAAAAGAAGAAAGAAAAAGAAGAAAGAAGAACAAGAAGAAGAAAGAAAGAAAGAAGAAGAAGAAAAAAGAAGAAAAAGAAGACGAAGGAGAAAAAGAAGAAAGAAGACGAAGGAGAAAAAGAAGAAAGAAGAAGAAAGAAAGGAAAAAGAAGACAGAAAAAGAAAAAGAAAGAAGAAGAAGAAGAAAGAAAAATAAGACAGAAGAAGAACACAGTAAGTGCTGGAGAGTGAATCGGTGTCACCACCATTTTGGATGGGTCCATCACAAGCTATCAAGTCATACCATTTGTCTGATTTTGTGAAAAAAGTTGGATAAAATGTGTTTTAGTTGGGTAAAGACCTTCCTCAGCAGAAATAAATGCACATGAGGCAAATGGAGACCCATCCAATGTAGCCACCTGCTACTATGCTAGCTCCAGTAGGCAGCGCCAGTCCGAGTCATGTCTTCGTGTCTGTGAGAAGAAGAAGAAGAGGTTTGCAATGAAGAAACCAAAGCTAGTACCGGTTAGCGGTCTCTCTAGGCAAGACAAGGCAGCACATTTCATACACAGAGGCAATCCACTGAGCTTTCCAGTAAGGAAGAATGATGAGAACATTAAAATTAGCATGACAGCACATTTAAAATGCACACAAATCCCTCGACTGCCTTCCACTTCTCTAAGAAATTTGTAACAATTTAAAAGTTCTGCTGTAACAATCGCCATAAAAGTTTCATGATTGAAGAGTCAGATTTACGTTTGAGGCACTTTTAAGAGACGAAGGAAATTTTGCGAGGGCTCAAAACTGAAGAGTTGCCAAATGTATTTCAGTATGTACTTAATTATGTTGTGATTATTAGCCAACAAATAATTTGTAAGCTTTACTTACTTTTTGGATTCATCAATAAATTCGTAAATATGGAAATATTTACAGATTTATTGAGGAATCCAAAAAGTAAGTAAAGCTTACAAATTATTTGTTGGCTAATAATCACAACATAATTGGTGCCCTGTGTGAGGCATATCCACGGATATCCTAATTACGTAAGAAATCGGTAAATATTTCCATATTTACGAATTTATTGATGAATCCAAAAAGTAAGTAAAGCTTACAAATTATTTGTTGGCTAATAATCACAACAGTAATGTGTTGTATTTTAGAGAACTGTAACCACATTTTTATTTAGCAAGAGGAGGGAGGCAGGTGCGGGAGCTCTAGCCGTTCAAATTAAAAAATCTCCTCCTCCTCCTCTTGTGGATGACATCACGCTACGGACCACAGCTTTAAAGACCAACTCTTGAAATCACAGCATCCTGTTTCAGTTTTTAATTCACTAGATAGTGTTGATTGCCAGCCAGTTTCCCAATTATTTTCCCTTTTTACACACGACTCATCGTTAAAGAGGACCTCTGTTCAGTTATTCTGCATCTTATCTCAAACCGAGCATTTGGCCTCGCTTCCCTTCTGAGAGCTGCTATTGAGAGACAACTCATCTGTTAAAGCCACTACTGCTCTGCTTCCTTTAACAGCCGTTTTCAAGTGAAGTCCTTCATTTTTTATTCAATAATTTCTGTATCTACAAGAGATATGCTTCTCCCTCTGTTTGGGAATAAAGCTATTTGTATTGATCATCTGATGATCACCTTTGATTCATCTGAATCTGACAGGCTCTGTCCTCTGAGAAACCTCCAGTCTAGCTTCTATGTGATGCAATAAATTCATTAAATAACTTGACTACAACATAAAATATCACATGAATATGTACATTTAAGATGCTACTTGATGCAAAAAAGTGTTTATTTATTTATTTATTTGGAAAATGAGGTATTAGTTGCTGACACAGTGAATAAAAAAAGGCAATAATTCAGTACATGTTTTTCCTTGGGGAATGGAGCTGGGAATCAAATCCCTGATCGTCCAATCGGTTTATGATCACCTCACCCCTGAACACGGATATCGTCCCATCTGTCTACAGATAAATGTTTCAGAAGTTGCTGAAAAGAAACTTTGCAAAGGTAACCCAATTTTACCCTTCCATTCCTGCTTAATATTTCATACTTAAACAAAACTATTATGATCTTCATCATCAAACATGCAAACTGAAGCTTTTATAGAGCGAAATGTACTTATTTGATTTTACAGTTTCTGTGATTATTGAACCATCTGACCTCAGGTTAAATCCCAACTGTTGATTGTCAAATGTTTTTAATGGTTTTAAACTATGAACTGGTTTACTTACATCAGAATGATGGACACCAAATGACCTGAGATTGGTCTTATAACCCGTACTAAATTGATACTAATGAAGTTTCAAAGCGGCAAATCACTACAACGTCTCGTGTTTTAGAGCTTCTCACACCTTCTGGTAACCAGCTGATAAAGCTTGCTTAACGTTTCCAGAGTGTCTGTCCTACTGGTTGAAAGTGGAATTACAGCTGTCACAAACAACTCTACAGCAGCCTGTTGTAGCTAGCACTAACAACAATCTGGCACTAGCACGAGCCAACAGATACTAAATAAGCAACAAAGTCAAGTCACCATCAGTCCGTGATTTCATAGCCACCGTTAGCTCCCTCAAAAGAGTGTTTGCCGATGTTCACTCAGGTGTAGCTCTTTGTTTCACCTCAAAAGACATTACTTTCTGACATTTATTTTTAGGCTCTACCGTGATGCAAACAAAAAAAAACAAACTTCTTTTTCTCTTGTTTTTCATTGATGGTCGGCAAACTAAAAAAGCTAACTGCTAGCCTTAAACTTAGCTATCATCACAGCTGTAAATGAGTAAAGAGCGCCCCCTAGGACACCTACCTGCTCCACAAAACTGTTGAGTGCTGTTTCTGCTCAGCAGAGCGCTGTCCCATGTGAAGTTGGTAACGTTTCTACGTACACGATAGCTAAACACGCTTTTAAAGAACTTGTGAAATAAGTGTGGGTTGCATTTTTGCTTGTAGTCCAATTGTGTAGTGACCCCGCCAACTGTGGAACAGGCAAAAAAAAAAAAAAAAAAAAGGAGCAGGCAGTGTGTGAGGTGCATTGTGGGAAGCTGTTTTGCTGTATTTTGGTGGGTTTTGGTTTTATTTGTTTCAGATGTATTATTAGTGATGTGTTGGTTGTTGCTGGTCCCTTGTTTCATGTTCTGATGGTGATATTTCTGGTTGGTGTTAATTTTGCACCATGCGTTCCAGTTTCATTGGGACCACAGTGCCGTTGAGCTGTTCAGTAAAGAAATTCACTGTAACCGCTAGTTCCAGTGTTCTTGCTCTTGCTGGGTGGTGGCTGTTCATCAGTCGTGTTGCCATGGCAGCCATTAATATGTTAATATAAAAAATGTTGCTTGTTATTTACACATTCCAACAATAGGCCATTCACATCTCTTGGCAGGCATGTTCTTATTGGCAGATCTGTTAAAATCCCACTGGTTCTAGCGGGTTCTGAGTCCGCCCCAGGTTCTCTTCCCAATGAGAAGTCTGGAAAAGCAATCAGTGGGCGTGGTTATCAGAAGATCAAACCAGGAAGCTAAATAGTTTTGACCACTTCTGTTTGGGATCATTCTTAGACAAGTCCAGCACACCATCATGGAGTCAGGCTTCAACATGATTCATCCACTCACAAGTTCTTAGGCCTTGGCTCCTGGTGCTCAGCTGAGCTCCACCAATAGAAGTCACAGGTCATCACTTCCACATGGGCCTATCACCTGTGGGAAGAGAAACCAAGGTGCAATTTAACTGAGGTGGTTAGCAATACAGAGGCATGCTAAACAGGCTTCTGCAGACCATAGCCTCCAATAGGAAGGATAAAGGCAGTCTGGTTTAGGAATTTTAGGTCCCAGTGTACATTGCTAAGGAACTCCATGATGGCATCTTTTCAAATATTTGTGTTCTGGTTTGACTCGGTTAGCTATCTGAAGAAGGATGTAAGTTAGCCGAATTTAGCAAGAAGCAGTTCACATAATTAAGATTGTCAACTCAACATTAACCCAACAATCAGAAAAAAACACATTTTAATAAAAATAACAAAACTCATTCATGACAGATAGTTGAGCAAAAGGCCGGGGTGCCTTTTATAGGCCCAGGCATGAAACAAATGAAATGTCAGGTTCACCCAGAGGCCACCGTCCTCCTGACAGACATTCCTCATCCAACGGCGATGTGACAGCAGCCGTGTCTTTCTGGACTATTTACATCTTCTTAGCTGTGAGTTTAAAACACGTAGATAAATGTTGCAGCTCGAAAAAGCAACATTACGGCCATTGGCGAGTTGGAAGTTCACAGCACATTTCCCTGGAGGCAAGAGGCATTTTGACGTACCCGCCTCCCTGCAGCATTAGTGAAAAGTCAACTTTGATAAAAAGCAAACATCATCCAGATTTATGCAGGCCTTTCCTCCAGACACCTTTGATGGGTATCAGTACTATTTTCAATCTCACGCTGTTGCACGTCTCGAATCCCAAGTGTGCTCTACAATACATCAAGAGATGCTAGGATTTCCATTCTGTGTGGCCTAATGCGCTCCGCGATGCAGCAAGCCTGTAATCATCTCCTGTGGAAACAGTAGATTTACTGTTGCTACATTTCTTTAAAGGCCAATTGAAACACCTTTCAGAAGCTTTAATATGGTCACCACAACCAGACAATGATCTTTTTTTAACCAGGGCTATGGGTAAACTTCTCACTTTACAGTAGTACCCATTACTGGATGTGCTGCCTTGTGACCTGTCATCACTGAAGCCCAAGTCGTTAACGGATGGATCCAGGACAGAAGCTTTAATGCACTTACAGTGGATCACTTTATCTGCTGCGTGCATAATGCACCGACGAGCTGTACAACGGTGTTGTGAATGAGACCGTGTATATGTCAGTCTGAGAGCTAAAGAGAGGTACTGACTGAATGTTTTAGGTTCTTCAGATCACCAACTTTCTAAAATTTCTCACTACACCTTAAGGAAGTGGTTTATTCATTTATTCATTACATTTGCAAAGTTCTCTAGTGAAATTATATTTTTACTAGTTTTAATCCAGTGTTTCCCCTGTAGGGGTCCTCCGCCCTGGGAGCGGTGGTCGACTGTAGCTTCCTGGGCGCTCTATAGGTGGGGGTCTATGCTCCCCCTCCACTGAGCGCCCTGACTTAGTGTGGAAGACCTGATGCTGCCGGGGCAGACGGCTCCTCTGATGGCGTTTCCTTGCCTACCTTACTTGGCTCATCTGGACTCAGCCAAATGTAATGTTTACTTGTGTGTGTGTGTGTGTGTGTGTGTGTGTGTGTGTGTGTGTGTGTGTGTGTGTGTGTGTGTGTGTGTGTGTGTGTGTGTGTGTGTGTGTGTGCTTGCATATGTCTGTTAATGTTTTTAACCTGTTTTGGGAATCTGGGGTGATTTTGTAAAGCACTTTGTTTGAAAAGCGCTTTATAAATAAATCTGATTGATTGATTGAAAATTGTTGCCTTAAGAGTCGTAGAAAAGAAAAAGCTATGATGCTCCTGTTCTGAGATGCAGAAGTCTGCTGGTGCAGAGGGGAGCTGGAAACAGTAGAATGATGCATTATTATTAGTGATATGCACACACCTCACTTCTGATTAGCTAACAGAACACGTTCAGCCATTATGCAAAGTTGCCATCACCAAGACACTGGGTATTTCTCAGTGTCGAGGAACCTCACCTTGATGTCTTGGTCCCGCCCCAGTTACCTAGGAGATATGTCATCAGGAAGTGCCAGGCGTGTTCCAATGTCCAGGTGCTACTGAGGCATCTGTCCTCCATTTGTTAGCTGTTTAGCTAACTGACCACGGATACAGGGGAAGTATCTTGTTGCCTTCTTTGTCAAAAATTTCCAAGAATATGGCGCGGTATTTTCTAAAGGATGGCAGATCAGGAGCCAGCAGCTACATCTGAAGCAAAGTTTAAATGTAAGTCAACTAACTGTAGCTATTGGGCTGATACCTTAAACTTTTAGATCCAAAGCAGTTGTCTGTAATTGGTTAGTTACTTAGTTGTTGCGGCTTCAGTGGCTAGCAGGTAGTAACTCGCTTACATATATAATTTACCCAAAATATGCAGAATTTATTATTATTATTATTATTTTTCCCCCTATGTCCTGTCTGGCTGTGAAGCAAACAGAACTGATGTCTGAATGCCGGTGACAAGCCTTACAGATTTACTCTCAGGTGGAGCATCACAGCGTCTGCTTTTAATGTCACGCCTGATACTTAAAACTTTATTGTTATTGTTGCTGAATGTTTTATAATTCCGACCAGACACGGAGACAGAGGTGAAAGAGAAAGGAAGAGACAAAAGGGGTGTGCGTGTGTGTATGTGTGTGTGTGTGTGGTGGTGGGGGGGTTCCACAAAAAATAAACAATAATGAACAAGAGTCTGCTTCTAGACCTGCAGAAAGAGAAAAAAATACAAAAACAAACAAACAAAAAAAGGGACACAACAATACATCAGGAGCAAGCTATCACTGCGTCAACTTGATGAAGAAATATAAAATCAACATTGTTTAACTGAACAATCACACGATAATAAATCACAGTGCATTAAGTGCCAACCACAGCCTTAAGACATGTGTTGAACGTGCCCAAGTCCATGCTTATGAGAGCACCTGTGTGTGTACACGCGCTTGTTTATGTAAGGTTTCTCTATAGGAGCGTCCAACAGAGAGTGTGAGGGACCACAGATCTGCCCCCCAAAGATGTGTAGGAGATGGAGGGAGCTCCAAGTCCCAGGGATCCAGGCGCTGCCCCAGAGCACAGGAACCCCAGGGAGACTGCATTGAGAAAAGCCCCCCCCCCCCCCCCCCCCCCCCTCCTGAATCAATTCCCCATGTAACCCTCTTATCTCTATTAAGGTAGCGTGACTCAGGGTTGCGAAGGACCACAGTCACCAGTTCTTGTCAAGTGTCTTGCCCATGTATGTCTGATCTCTGAATTGTGTGTACTGAAACTCTAATTTCCCTCTGGGATTAATAAAGTATCTTTGAATTTGCCTCCTCCTTGAACCATCACCTTATCGTGGTGGAGGAGTTTGAGTGCCCTAATGATCCTAGGAGCTATGTTGTCTGGGGCACTTAGTGCCCCTGGTAGGGTCTCCCATGACAAATTGGTCTTAGGTGAAGGGTGAGACAAAGAACGGTTCGAAGGATCTTTCATGGCGGTTAAAACGAAGAGTCGGAGTACCCGGCCCGGAGGGTTACCGAGGTCCCACCCTGGAGCCAGGCCTGGGGTTGGGGCCCGTGAGCGAGCGCCTGGTGGCCGGGCTTTCGCCCATGGGGCCCGGCCGGGCCCAGCCCGAACCGGATACATGGGCTCGTCCAACTGTGGACCCACCACCCGCAGGAGGAACATGAAGGGTCCGGTGCAATGCGAATTGGGTGGCAGACCAAGGCGGGAGCCTTGGCGGTCCAATCGCCGGACAAGAAAACTGGTTTTTGGGACATGGAACGTCACCTCGCTGGCGGGGAAGGAGCCGGAGCTTGTGGCAGAGGTTGAGCGGTACCGGCTAGATATAGTCGGACTCACCTCGACACATTGCATTGGCTCTGGAACCCGAGACCTGGAGAGGGGTTGGACACTCTACTTTGCTGGAGTTGCTCTGGGTGAGAGGCGGAGGGCTGGGGTTGGCTTTTTGTTAGCCCCAAGACTCTCTGCCTGTGTGTTGGGGTTTACCCCGGGGGACAAGTGGGTAGCTTCCTTGCGCCTTCGGGTCGGGGAACGGGTCCTGACTGTTGTTTGTGCTTATGGGCCAAATATCAGTTCAGAGTACCCACCCTTTTTGGAGTCCCTGGGACGAGTGCTAGATAGTGCTCCATCAGAGGACTCCATTGTCCTGCTGGGGGACTTCAATGCTCACGTGGGCAATGACAGCTTGACCTGGAGGGGTGTGATTGGGAGGAACGGCCCACCTAATCTGAACTCGAGCGGTGTTTTGTTATTGGACTTCTGTGCAAGCCGCAGTTTGGCCATAACGAACACCATGTTCGAACATAAGGATGCCCACCGGTACACTTGGTACCAGGGCAGCCTAGGTCACAGGTCGATGATAGATTTTGTAGTCGTATCATCTGACCTGCGGCCGTATGTTTTGGACACCCGAGTGAAGAGAGGGGCGGAGCTGTCAACTGATCACCACCTGGTGGTGAGTTGGATCAGATGGCAAGGGAACATGCCGCGTAGACCTGGCAGACCCAAACGCATAGTGAGGGTCTGCTGGGAACGCCTGGCAGAAGAACCTGTCAAGACGGTCTTCAACTCCCACCTCCGGCAGAGCTTTGACCGTGTCCCGAGAGCAGTGGGGGACATTGACTCCGAGTGGGCCTTGTTCCACTCTGCGATTGTCGAGGCGGCTGTTGCTAGCTGTGGTCGTAAGGTGGCCGGTGCCAGTCGTGGTGGCAACCCCCGTACCCGCTGGTGGACACCAGAGGTTCAGGGAGCCGTCAAGCTGAAGAAGGAGGCCTACAGGGCGTGGCTGGTCAGTGGGTCTCCGGAGGCAGCAGACAGGTACCGGATAGCCAAGCGGGGTGCAGCAGTGGCAGTTGCCGAGGCAAAATCTCGGGCGTGGGAGGAGTTTGGTGAGGCCATGGAGAAAGACTATCGATCGGCTCCAAAGAGGTTCTGGCAAACTGTCCGGCGCCTCAGGAGAGGAAGGCAGCAACTCGCTCACACTGTTTACAGTGGGGATGGGGAGCTGCTGATGTCAACTGAGGCTATAGTCGGACGGTGGAAGGAATACTTTGAGGAGCTCCTCAATCCCACCAATGTGCATTCCGAGGAGGAACCAGAGCTGGGAGGCCTGGGGATGGACTGTCCGATCTCGGGGGCAGAAGTTGCTGAGGTAGTCAAACAACTACACAGCGGCGGAGCCCCGGGGGCGGATGAGGTTCGTCCTGGGTATCTCAAGGCTATGGATGTTGTAGGGCTGTCATGGTTGACACGTCTCTACAACATTGCGTGGTCATCGGGGGCAGTTCCTAGGGAGTGGCAGACCGGGGTGGTGGTCCCCATCTTTAAGAAGGGTGACCTGAGGGTGTGTTCCAACTATAGGGGGATCACAATCCTCAGCCTCCCTGGAAAGGTCTACTCCAAGGTACTGGAGAGGAGGGTCCGATCGATAGTTGAATCTCAGATAGAGGAGGAGCAATGTGGTTTTCGTCCTGGCCGTGGAACTGTGGACCAGCTCTATACCCTTGCAAGGGTGATGGAGGGGGCATGGGAGTTTGCCCAACCAATCCACATGTGCTTTGTGGATTTGGAGAAGGCTTATGACCGTGTCCCCAGGGGCACCCTGTGGGGGAGGCTCCAGGAGTATGGGGTGGGTGGCTTTCTGTTAAGGGCCATTCAGTCCCTTTACCAGAGGAGCGTGAGTTTGGTCCGCATAGCCGGTAGTAAGTCGGACCTGTTCCCAGTGAGGGTTGGACTCCGCCAGGGCTGCCCTTTGTCACCGGTTCTGTTCATCACTTTTATGGACAGAATTTCTAGACGCAGCCGTGGTGTGGAGTGTGTCGAGTTTGGTGGCAGGAGAATCTCGTCTCTGCTTTTTGCGGATGATGTGTTCCTCCTAGCTTCATCCAGCTCTGACCTTCAGCTCTTGCTGGGTAGGTTCGCGGCCGAATGTGAAGCGACTGGGATGAGGATCAGCACCTCCAAATCTGAGACCATGGTTCTCGACCGGAAAAGGGTGGCTTGCCACCTCCGGGTCGGGGGAGAGGTCCTACCTCAAGTGGAGGAGTTTAAGTATCTCGGGGTCTTGTTCACGAGTGAGGGTAGGAGGGATCGGGAGATCGACAGGCGGATGGGTTCGGCATCTGCAGTGATGCGGACGCTGAGCCGATCTGTCGTGGGGAAGAGTGAGCTGATCCAGAAAGCCAGGCTCTCGATTTACCGGTCGATCTACGTCCCAATCCTCACCTATGGTCATGAGCTTTGGGTAATGACCGAAAGAACGAGATCGCGGATAGAAGCGGCCGAAATGAGTTTCCTCCGTAGGGTGGCCGGGCTCAGCCTTAGAGATAGGGTGAGGAGCTCGGACATTCGGGAGGGACTCGGAGTAGAACCGCTGCTCCTCCGGATCGAAAGGAGCCAGTTGAGGTGGTTTGGGCATCTGGTCAGGATGCCTCCTGGACGCCTCCCCGGGGAGGTGTTTCGGGCATGTCCTGCCGGCAGAAGGCCCCCGGGTCGACCCAGGACACATTGGAGAGGTTACATCTCCAATCTGGTCCGGGAACGCCTTGGGGTCCTGCCGGAGGAGCTGGTGGAGGTGGCCGGGGAGAGGACGGCCTGGAGCTCCCTAGTTGAGATGCTGCCCCCGCGACCCGGACCCGGATAAGCAGAGGAAGACGACGACGACGACGATCTTTGAATTTGAATTCACCATCTATTTTCTAATCAGCGGCTAATGCAGGAGATAAGTGTAGAAAATTGCATGAAAAACTGACCAATTGTCATCAGAAACAATAAATTTTAAATGGTCTTTCAGTCAACCACACCTTTGAAGGGGACATATTTTATATTTTTAAAGGTCTACGGTTTATATAAAAAGTGTAAATGATGTTCTTTGCTAAAATTCAGTCTCACATAAAGCAATTTCAGTAACTTTAGTTTAGATATTTTCAGTATCTTCTAGAATGAGCCGTTTCATGGCTCTGTTACTTTTAACCAAACTGCTGCCATGCCCACTCTTTCCCAAATTGGCTGCTATGCTCCTCCAGCACTGACAGCTTCTATGCAAATTTGCCCGATGTGACATCACAATAGGGGCTTTTTTGAAACAGCTCATTTTAGGCGTTTGATTCCCAAAACCAAACAGTGACAAAAAACAGATGAGTAGTTGTTATTTGGAGTGATTACTGAAGCAGGAGAAACTCAGAATGCTGCACAAAAGGATGCAACGTTTGAACTTCGCAAAAGAATGCAAGTGATTTGTTTTCAAAGTCTGCACCCTGAACAAGTAACAGCCACCAGCCCATCTATTTGGAGCCTATTTGATTTCAATTAGAAGCTAAACTCTCCAGAAGTGATCAAAAATTAATGTTTCCACCTTTACATGTCCCCTCTCATAGAGAAGCAGATCTGCAAGTGTTTATTTTTTGGGTTAGGGTTAGAGATTTCCTGTTGTCTTCTTACTGATTTAATTGGCAATGGTCGGTAATAGTAAGTGCACATGGCATGTCGGTGTTTCCACCTCTTCGGCCTCTGCTCAGGGGTTCACCCTGTCAACAAAAGGACACGCCAAGGGTCTTAGACAGTTCATTGATCCCAGCCTCTCTTCTAGCCCCAGGGCAGAGCCTTTTGGGCAGAGCAGGAGGGGCATAATGAGGAGTTTGGCAGCATAGCTGGAGTTAGCTGCCAGAGCATGCAGCTGTTTCCCCGCTAACCAACATGAGCCAAGCACACGTGAGAAAAGCGCTGTGGTACACCATAAGAGGAAGGCAGCAACTCCAGCAAGAGATGAGGAGAAATATTTGTATTGAAGTCTATCTGTGGCCCAAATCTACAAAAGGTTGTAAGATTTAAAACAAAACATCACGCAGTTCCAAACATGAGTCGTTTTTTACAGTGACAGCTATGAGCTCTTGGGTGAGACGGTCCGGGACAGAACCTGTCATATTGGATGTCTCTTAAAATGAATAGAAGTTGTTTGTTTGTTTCTGAAAGGTGTTAAAAGGGGTCTGCAGTTGGATAATGATGCCCGCCAGTGTTACTGTTTCTACCAAGTCAACTCAACCTCTCTGTGCTTGTTAGTGTGATCAGTGTCCCTTTGGTGTCACTGCACATAATACATCCTCACGCTGCAATTCAGTGCTGCAGGGCGAGTGTAGGAACTTGCCGGGTTCTCCCCTCACCAGAGCCGATGCCCTGGGGAGTTGATACAGGAAGAGGGGGAAGAAAGGAAATGAGAAGGCAAGAAGAGAAAGAGGTAAGCAGGAGGAGGAGAGAGAAAGCAGGGGTGCAGCGTGCCAAAGCTTCCCACCCACTGCTCATTTCTGTAATCTCTCGGGAAAGAGCTCGCTATCAGGGAAGGAGTTGTTGTGTTGTGAGGAGTGCTGACAGCTTCCACTCGTCTGCCCCCTGCTGCAGAGGAAGAGCTGATGGAAGAAGATTTCAAAGAGAGCAAAAAGAGCAGTGTGCATGTCAAAATGTCTGGCCCATTTATTTGGAGGTAATAACGGTGTCAGTGCATTACATTAAAGGGGATTCATCTGTGTTAGAAAAGTGCAATTTTTCTCCTTTTTGGCGCATTTCAAACAAATCTGTCACCTTCGAGGTTTTGTGTCGTTGTTGATCAACGCCAACGACTCAGGCTGAGCTGCTTTGTGAGTTTTCTGATTTTATAATAAAGATGAATGAAAAAGTTGAATTAATCAGGGTATTGTGATGCTTATGTTTATAATAAATGTGTCATATAATGTTGATGATGCAGTCCTGTTATTGCAGGATTCAGGAAGCTGCAGGTGGAACTGGAACCATCAGACCAGGGCTAGGGAACCCTGGTCCTGGAGAGCCACTATCCAGCATGCTTTAGAGGTTTCTCTGCTTGATTCACCTGTGCAGCGGCTCATCAGGCTCTGCAGAAGCCCGTTAATCAGCTTCTGATTAAGATCAGGTGTGTTGAAGCAAGGAAACCTCCAAAACATGCTGGACAGTGGCTCTCCAGGACCAGGGTTCCCTACCCCTGCATTAGAATATGGTTCAAAAGGTCATTCAGCATGAACTACTCTTTCCATGCAAAGCCAGATGTTCCAAGCCTTTATTTGTTTTGATGGTGATGATTTTGGCTTACAGCTTATGATCCAGATCCAAAATCTCAGACAACTGGAATACTGTGGAAAACGTTCAATATTCAAGACGAGGAGCAGTCCATTCTGCGCCTGGAGGGCCGGTATCCAGCACATGTTGGTGGTTTCTCTGCTCCAACAAACTTGATTCAGTGGTTGAATCTTCTTCTTCATTAAAGTAGGCAGACTGTATGCCAAGAAGGCGTATTGCTGCCTCCTCAGCCACCACAGCCAAACCAACACAACCCACCGCTCTCAACAAATAAACTCCTGTGCCCCCACAGAGCTACCATCAACAGAATCCTTCAACCGCACACTCCCCAGCAAACACACACACACAAACGCACACAACCCCTACAAGAAAACTTACCCCACCACCAACATCCTCCACCAAGGATGTCCCGCGACCCACAGCAGACCCCGACGCCCCGACCCCGCATAAACACGCAGTCCCCCAAACCTCCTCGGGGGCCACATAAGATTTGTTGGTTGCTACATATTCCAGCCTCCCCCAGAAAGGCCAGAACCTTCCTCTTATCCCTCACAACCGCCGCACCTGCCCCCTCTTCCTCACCACCAGCTGACTAATATGTATAAAATATAATGTTACCTCCCATGTCATGTGACGTTACGTGACCGCTGTGGAAGCCGCGGTCACGTGATGCAAGTCTGTTCCATTTATCCGTTTTCTTTGACCAAGGAAGGACCGTGTCCTTGTAAGCAAGGCGCCTGGCCTGGCCTTGACATGGAGAAACACCCACAGGCTTCTGGAGAGCCTGAAGAGCTGCTGCACAGATGAAGTGGAACAGGGAAACAACTAAAAGATGCTGAATACCGGTCCTCGGGGACTAGAGTTCAACACCCCTGCTTCAAATGGTCTCAGTTTAAGTTGGATAACTGAAATTAAAGCACTTTTGTACCATTTTCTCATGTTGAGAGTTTGACTGTACTTGTAGATTTACTAAAAATCTGCAAAGAAAAGTAAATTTTTTATAAAGTTTTGAATAACTTCCTAAAAATTGTAAACATAATTAGCTTAATTTGTTTTTGTTTGTGCTTGCTTGATGGCTGATTTAAACACACACACACACACACACACACACACACACACACACACACACACACACACACACACACACGCACGCACGCGCACGTGCACGCACATGCACACACACACACACACACACACACACAGGAAACCGAGTTTGCCCATTCCCAAATGGCATTCCTAGATACAGTCGGGATTTTCTTTATTTAAATCACAAAATCAGCAACACTATCGACACACTCTCGGCCTAAATAAGGACATTTTTCGTCTCAATCTGAGACAAGTTACAAATTGATCTTCAGATGTTGAGAAATGTATGTCATACGTACATTTTTTATTTGATAAATCCTTCGTGATGACGTGAACTGGTTTAGAGTCCAGAGGTGTGTTGGGTTTTCAGCAGGGATTCTCCCGTAACCCAGCATTGCCCTTTAACCAAAGCTGGAGCCGGAAATAAAGCAGCGGCTGTGTCGTCATCGTCGCTGCCTGCAGCTGATGCTCGGAGGTTCCATTGATAGAGCACATTTATAAACAGCATGTGAGCTGACCAAAGTGCTGTACAGGGGTACTAACACATAAGGTTAAACGAATAATATAAAAAAAATAAAACAACTAGAGCATAACACAAAGAACCAAACAAGAGAAGTCAATAAAATCGGTGAAAGAACAGTTTAAATAAACCATCGATAAAATAGCTAGGCAGTAACAGCAAGGGAATAAAAGTAAGTCTTTAAGCGAGACTTAAAAACCTCCGATGGAGGAGGAGAGTCTGATATTCAGCGGGAGATCATTCCAGAGTTTCGGAGTGCAGACAGAGAAAGCTCGTTCACCACGGGTTTTGCAGCGTAGACGGGGAATCTGTAGTAGGTGTAGGTCACCTGGACGGAGAGTCCTGCCCGGCACATAAGGAGTGAGTAACTTGGATATGTAAGATGGTGCTGAGCCATTCAAGGCCTTGAAAACAAACAGTAAAATATTTTAAATTTAATTTAGCAGCTCGACACAAAAGGACTTTTCCTCTTTTTTAGCTCAAAAAGTTGTTTCATGATTTTTATGGTAATAGGTCCAGTTTGGAGCCGAGTTCACTGAAACAAACCTTTATTGTAAACTACGTTAGCCATGTTCGAAATATAATAACTCAACAATCTTCTTTCATTCTTTTTTATATTTGGGGCAATCCATGCTCTAGCATGACCCACATGGTAAATATAATAGAAAAATGAACCTTTAGTAAGTTTATGTATGGACTCGAGTTTGACGCATGAGGCCCACGTCAAGCATCTGTGTAAAGCGTCTTTTTTCCACCTCAGGAATAGAGCAAAACTGCGTCCAGCACTAACGTTTGCTGATGCGGAAAAGTTGGTCCATGCGCTTGTCTTCTCCAGGCTGGATTTCTGCAACGCTCTTCTCACTGGGACGACTGGAAAAATCCTTCACAAGCTGCAGTACATTCAGAACTGTGCTGCTAGCATCCAGATGAGAGGACGCAAAGATGACCATATTACGCCCATGCTTAAATCTAAGAATCTCTAGAATTGATTACAAGGTTGCCCTTCTCACCCACCAGTGTACCCCCCCCCCCCACCCCCCCCCCCCCCCCCCGCCCGCCCACCTTAAAGAACTTCTGTCTTCACAGACGTCCACACACAACCTCTGCTCTGCATCCGTACATCTCTTGAAAACTCCAAAGACTAAACTTTGCACCATGGGAGATTGTGCTTCTTGCTCAGCTGCACCCAGACTTTGGAATTCCCTCCCAGGACATCTGAGGATACCACAGACTGTTGGTGCTTTTAAATCTGGTCTTAAAACTTGTCTTTTTCACCAGAGCTTTCCGGATAAATGAGCTTTGTAGCACTTTGAGATTTGTTTCAAATGTAAAGTGCTTTATAAATCAGATGTATTGATATTATTATTATTAATTCTTGTTATACATAAATGGTAGATGGCCTGTATTTGATATAGCGCCTTCTAGCGTTCTGGAACCCCCCAAGCTGGTGGGGATGAGCTACGATGTAGCCACAGCTGCCCTGGGCGCACTGACATAACCGGTCCCTCCGACCACCGCCAGCAGGCAAGGTGGGCCAAGTGTCTTGCCCAAGGACACAACAACAGCGACAGACTGAACGGGGCTCGAACCTGCAACCTTCCGATTACGGGGCAAGCACTTAACCCCTGTGCCACCGTCACCCAAATACAGTTGAGTTGAATAGAAAAAAAAATACGATGTTTAAAATTTGATTCTTTTTTTTACACCTTTTGTTTACCAGAAGACATTTTCTTTATGTTTCTGTAAAGTTCATACATTTGTTTCTTTAATTAAATAAAATAAAAATAAAAATATTCATAATAGGGTGCGTGCCTTTCTTTTTCTTTTCTACTTTACTTTTTTTGTTGCATCTCTAAACGTATAGTTTTAATACAAATAGTCTCAAATCCTCTCACATATTACCTCTTATGGGCTGGACACACGGGAGGCGACATCGCCTCTCCTCCATTCATCTTCAATGAGACGTGCACGACAAAGCGATAATCGCGGGTCTCCCTCCTACCAAGCGAAACGTGAAAAACGTGCGTGTGAAATTTTGCACTCGCGCACGTGTCATGCACAGGCGACCCAGTGACGCGATCCCAGAAAGTTGAAACATTTTCAACTTTTCATCGCTGTCGCTCGGACGAGGACCAATCAGCGGAGGTTTCATTCACTGACCAATGAGCGGACAGGATGCTCCGTACATCTCCGAGCAAACATGGAGGAGAAGTTGATTATTATTATGTTTTATAGTAAAATCAGAAGTGAGATTTCACATAACTCTAGCAGCACCTTGTGAAACATCATATCTACCGCTTTATTAACTCTGAACCGCTTAAACAACCTTAATTCCCTCCAACCTGACACAGCCAATCAAAACAACGGAAGTTTCGATTTCACCATGGAACAGAACGCGTAGACGGCTTTGCCGCTGGCCACGGGTCGCCTCACGTGTGTCAGGTAATAAAAGCGACAGCAACGAATTTTGCTGATCGCAGTCGTTTGTCGCCTCCGGTGTGTTGAGCCACTTATACGTCTAACAAGTCAGGCTTGAGCTTTCACAGCTGAGAGAGTTAATAAAAGGTAAACAAGATCAGTGTTACCGACTAACAAAGTGTTAATGTGTTCCAACAAAGGCTGCTTTGATGAGAGGATTAATAAGCGTGTCAGCATTTCTTAGGACTTAATATAGACGCTAAACTCTGACTCACACCTTCAAATGTATTATTTTCTGACACAAGCTTCTCACCAGCTGTTATCTGCATCTCATGGGTAACATGTCCTGAAAATCAAGATTCAATTTGTTGCTTAATTGCTGCTGCAAAATATTACTGTGTGTTATTTTAATTTCCCCTTTTAACCCTCTGTGCAGCATTTATGTTCCTTTGCCTACCACGCATGAGGAAATTAAACCAATATAGAATCCCAATGACAATCCACATGGGGCAATTCATTCAGCTTGACTTTGAGATGGTTGACAGTCTGCCACCCACTTCCTCTTCTATACCCAATATTTGTGAGGATGACTCATGTTTCAGTGCTCCACGGTGAACATCCATATTGTTGGAGATAGGAGGTGGGGTTTACCAGTCCTGCCTTGTGGTCCAGCAGAATAGTTTCTGTCAAGAAAAAGACAACCAATCAATCATGTGCAAAGCCACAGGCAGTGTGAAGGACTGCGGTCCTGCATAAACCCTGCAGCTGTGACAAGGCAGCAGTTGCATGGTGCCTGACATCGCTGAGCTGGGAGCTGAGAATAATGACACACTGAGTGTGTACTTTAAAGGCCTTCAGATTAAAAAATATTCTGACCTCAAACAGGGGAAAGCTGATTTTTCAGTGGGGGTAGGTGAGATGGACAATAAAATTATGGCAAAATATTTTTAATTAACTTTGTAACTCGATGGACACATGAGAATGTGTTGATGTAAACCTTTGATATAAAGAGCAAATTACTGACCACTGACATGAAGCATTGCTCTGCACTGGACCAGTCGTGTGGCAGAAACAGAGCAAACAGATGGCACGATAGCAGGCAGACACGTTAACAGCTAATGTTTGTTCAGTTGTAACGTCTTGTTTCAGGTGCCAGGTAGGACATCACAAGATGTTTTTTAAAGAGCAAACAAAATAGAAAAACAAAATAATTAACAAACAAGTCAACTTAATTAAAAAAATATTTTAAATATATTTTTTATGTTGTGCCGTACTAGTTCCATGAATGCATACTCGTGGTGCAGGATGATGTTGTCATTTGTTGAAGTACAAAAATAATTAAAGAAGAGGGTGGAGGTTGCTCAGATGCACTTGATTCAGAAACTAACAGAACACCACATCGTAGCTGAGGAGAACATGGCTGTAAGGACCTCTAACTATATGTGTTTGGTACTCGTCTGCAGTCTCCTGATTCAGCACCATAGACAGCTCCCCCTGGATGCACTCTATGCAGCTCTGCACCTGGCACCATGGACAGCTGAGGAGCTGCTGCTGATGAGCCTCTCTTTTAAAAACAAGCCACCTGGCTTGTGGCTGGAAAGGAGAGCAGAGAAAAGGCTAGGACAGGGACCTGTGTTGTAGACTAGTTTCTTCCCCTAGCTTGCTCTGTGTTTGTTCACTCGTGCACCACATGCGGAAATCTCTCTGTCCCTCCAGCCTTCAGGGTGGTAGGGATGCACATCGGACAGGCCCGCATTGGCCCCGATGTGCCAGATGGTCAGTCCACCTGACTTACACGTTTATTCCTGCTAGACACCACTGCACACGTTGTATTAAAGTATGTGTAGAGTCGACCTGAAAACTCCAGAACCAGAACCACCTGCTGGAGCAGCTGAAGCTAACATTTTACATCTCTCACAGGTGGAGCAGCTAAGCATCTATTTTACTGTTGTGATCTTTTTCTTTGAAAGCAGCTTAAATGTTCACAGATATAAAACATTTAAGTCATGTTATATTTCTTTTTATTTCAGTAATCTTAACTCATTCACTGCTGTTAACGATTAAAGTCATAAATTGCGTCTTTTAATGGGGCGGGCTTGGGAGCAAGCTTGTGCACCATGAGAGTCAGCATAATGACTCTAAAGTCGGTCTTCATTCATGTGCCTCACACATCACGAGATCAGGAAGCAGACAATCCATGTATTTAGGTCATTTTGGGACGCCGTTATGCCTAAAGCGAGGCGCAAAGCGGGATAGCTTCTGCAGCTCACATGTCATCAACATACCCGCTGATTCTTCCTAATGCCAGGTATACGTCTACTCTGTCTTTTGGTAGTTTTAGTGTTTTCATGGTCATAAAGCACAATGTTCTGTGACTCTTAGAAAAACAGTAAAAATCTCAGAAATGCTGGCAATGAATGACATAAAGAAGATATACGTATTTTAAAAAGCAGACAGAGTTTTAAGAATTTATATTTAATCAATTCGGTATTATCAGAGGAATATTTCCATTTTTGTTGCTATATCCTTTGGTGCTTGAACATTTGTGTTTAAAAGAAACCTCTTTTATTTGTGCAGAAATGTTGTATGATGTTTGACCATCACTTCCAACAAGTGAAGAAGTAAATGTGTAAAACAACCACGTTTATGAATGGTGACAGTTTTGTAATAATTTGTTAGTAAATGCATTTTAACCCTGATGAATTGCTCCCTTCAGACGGGGGTCTTTCCTGCTGCCTTTAAAAGGGCGGTGGTCAGGCCCCTGTTGAAGAAGAGCAATTTAGATTTTAATGAATTAAACAATTATCGACCGGTATCCAACTTACCATTTTTAAGCAAAATTTTAGAAAAGTTGGTTTTAAATCAACTAAATGATTTTATAAACACTAATAATGTCCTAGAGACATTTCAGTCTGGTTTTAGGGTGAACCACAGCACCGAGACAGCCCTTTTGAAGATTTTAAATTATTTTAGAGTAAATTATGATAAACAGAAGTTGACAGTGTTGGTTCTACTGGATCTAAGTGCTGCCTTCGATACAGTAGACCACACTGTTCTTTTAACTCGTTTACAACAGATCGGCCTCTCTGGTGCTGTACATAGATGGTTCACATCCTACCTCACAGACAGGACTTTCATGGTGAGCTTGGATACCTGTTCCTCTAGGGTCCATGGGATTACATGTGGTGTGCCCCAGGGTTCAATTTTAGGCCCAGTGCTTTTTAATCTTCATATGCTCCCTCTTGGCGGAGTCATCAGGAGACATGGGGTTAACTTTCACCATTATGCTGATGATACACAGTTGTACATCTCCGTGTCTCTGGATGACTCTCGGTCAATGGATGCACTTTTTAACTGTATCATAGACATCAAATCCTGGATGGCAGAGAACTTTCTCCACCTCAACCAGGACAAAACTGAAGTTTTAGTCATTGGTCCTGAGGCCCAGAGAGATAAGCTTTTACCAAAATTACAATCTCTGTCTTTTAATCCTTCTGAACAAGTGAAGAACCTGGGTGTGATTTTTGACTCTGAGCTGACTTTTATCCCACACATTAAAAATATCACAAAAATAGGTTTTCATCATCTAAAGAACATCGCCAGAGTCCGCCCCATTCTCTCTCGGGCCAATACGGAGACGTTGATGGATGCTTTTATCACCAGTAGGATAGATTACTGCAACGCCCTGCTTTCTGCTCTTCCCAAAAAGAGCATCTCAGGCTTACAAATTTTACAAAATTCGGCAGCACGTGTCCTGATGAAGACCAGGAGGCGGGAGCACATGACACCGGTTTTAGAATCATTGCATTGGCTCCCCGTATGTTTCAGGATCCATTTTAAGGTTCTTCTAATGGTTTTTAAGTGTCTTAATGGTCTTGGGCCTTCTTATCTATCAGAACTGCTTTTACCATATGAACCCTCGCGGCCTCTGCGCTCCTCTGGCAGGCGTCTCCTGGTCATCCCTAAAGTCAGGACACAAACTCACGGCGAGACGTCCTTCCAGTGTTACGGCCCTCGCCTCTGGAACGAGCTGCCAGAGGACCTCAGGGCCGCAGAGAACGTTCATGTTTTTAAGTCAAGACTCAAGACCCGTCTTTTTAGGTTAGCTTTTATCTAAATATTTACTACAGTTTTATTTCTCGTTTTACATGATTATATTTTATTACTTGCTTTGCATGTTCTATATAATTATATTTTAGCACAGTTTTATTATTAAATTATTATTTTACTGTCTATATAATTTTATTTATTACTTATTTTCTAATTGTTGTCATTTATATTAGCTCTTTTATTACATTTTTACTCATTTTAATCCAGTGTTTCCTCTGTGGGGGCCCTCTGCCCCGGGAGCGGTGGTCGACTGTAGCTTCCTGGGTGCTCTATAGGTGGGGGTCTATGCTCCCCCTCCACTGAGCGCCCTGACTTAGTGTGGAAGACCTGATGCTGCCGGGGCAGATGGCTCCTCTGATGGCGTTTCCTTGCGTTACCATACTTGGCTCATCTGGACTCAGCCTAATATAATTTTTACTTGTGTGTGTGTGCGTGTGTGTGTGAGAGAGAGTCTGTGTGTGTGTGTGTGTGTGTGTGTGTGTGTGCTTGCATATGTCTGTTAATGTTTTTAACCTGTTATGGGAATCTGGGGTCATTTTGTAAAGCACTTTGAATCACACTTTGTTTGAAAAGCGCTTTAGAAATAACATTTGATTGATTTTGTCCTCATGGGCTGGAAGGAAACATGGCGTCTAATATGGTGTCGCCCAGAGACGTAGACCTGCTCCCATGTTTCTTAGACCTGAATTTAATGGTTAGATGTTAAGAAGCATCCAATACAACTGGGCATCATTTAATTAAATTTCAACAACATTTTGATGGATATTTCCAGAGATTACACTTTGTCCGTTTAAAGTACCAGGAAATATTGAAGATTGACAAAAATAGTCATTTGTTTTATTTCGTGATTTCAACTGATGTAAAAAATAATGTTGAAATAAGATCATTTTTCCATACAGAAGGGCTCTATTAACCAACAATGTTCCGGCTAATTTTTCACTTTTTATCTGCTGCTTTCTTTTTTCTCTTGAGAGTTTGCCATTGTCTAAAGTACAACATGAAAGTAGCATCTGCTGCTTTCAGATTTCTCTGTGAATGTTTGTTCAGTCAGCTGGAGTCCACACATGGATTTCTTTTGGAGTTTTCTTCTTTTTTTTTCTTTCTCAACTTTGACAAACCAGTTTGCTTATTTGAAATTCTCTTAAAGTCTTAGAGGAGGGTCTGAAGCCTTGATGTTTTAGTCTTTGCAGCAACTCACTTCTGTCTGTGGTAAGTCACTTGATGCTGTTTTGCTTTGGCACATTCCAGCAATAAAATAATAGCTCAGAAATTATAGTTCTGGAATTCACTGAAGCATGAAAACTCCAACTGTGTCACCATCTCAACGTGTCATCCCTCTTGCTCTTGTGTTTGCTCCAATGTCCACCTGAACACAAATTCCAGTGTGCCACTTTGTCCATTTTATATCCGGTTTCTGTCGTGTTATGCTGGTTTTACCCCCTCGCTTAGTTTCATGTGTGTTTTTGCTTTGATCCTCTGCAGGAATGGGAATAGATTGCTCTGGTTTTAGATGCGATCAGATGCTTATAGGATTTATCAGGCTTTCACAAGCTGCTCTCCTCAAACAGCCACGTTTCAAATCACGGCTCTGTGTTTGCAGCTCTGACAAAAGACGTCATGTAATACAGATCCTCGCCAAATCCATGGACACTGTCAGTTGGCACATCTTGCGCAACGAACCCTAATCCGCAGCAAAACCCAGTCAGTATTTTGGGAAGCAATGCAGAGAAGATGTCCACTACAACATTGTGATTACAGAGTAAGACCAGAGTGGTACAAGAGTCTCAAAGAGGCTAGAAAAAGATGTCGCAGCACGTTATGAGCATAAGGAGAATGCAGTTGCATAAGAGTTTTGCTTTTCAAAGAGATTTATTATTTGTGAAATTCATTTCTCATTACTTATTTGTATCTGACCTCTCTACAAGTACATTACTCAAACTCCATGTTTAGTAGTGAACCAGAAACTAGAGTTAAATAAACCCAAAGAAGCATCTTAATGACAAACCAGAAGAATACATTTTGCAGTTTGATTTTTCTTTTATGGTTGTTTTTTTTATTTAGATCAAGACATTCAAGTTCACCGAAGCAAAACATGAAAGGCTGATGCAACACTTGGATGTGAATAATAACACATTCAGTGGAAGAGGGCTGTTAGGAACAGCATTGGTGCTTTATTATTTAAAGATCTGAATGTTGGCTGAAAGAGAGACATTGTCAAACCTAAATGTTTGTATTCAATTATTACAAATGCTTTCTGAAAGATCGTGTTTTCTTTAGCTGTGTAGCAATGCCACGCTACATCTACCGCTGCTTCTGACACGGGGATTTCATTATTAGCAGGTCGGTCCATGAGAAATCACTTAAACGTGAACACGGATCATTGTAAGCGCTGAAGCAGATGACAGCTGTTGCTGTTTCTCCAGTGAGGACAAGCTCTCCGTTGTACATCTTTGAGCCAACACACTCCTTGAAGGATGCCACGCATTTTCACCAATCACAGTTTCTAGTGCGAACACACTGAGAGCAGTGTGGCATGCCGCTGTCTCTGTTAGTTAAAAGCCCAAAGTTGCAGCTAATAAAGAGAGCTTGCTTTAATTGAGCTGCCAGCTGCACGGCTCATTGTTGCTGGCTAGGAATGGGTGCAATGTTGGCGCTCTCCAGTGTCACCAGTCTGCCCCAGTGGGAGAAGGGATCAATCATAGGTGACACCAGTGTTGGATACCACCTCTTGTATCCTTGGGTGCTGGTTCTTTGTGGCAGGGAAGGTTAATCATCCTGGATAAAGGGCCTCCGCCGTGACTACGGGCCATACCGCCGCTTGACTTGACTATTGGTTACAAATCAACAGCTTCTCTCGATCACAGTCGTTGTTTGTGTCACTCAGCTTGCTTAGAAAACAGAGCGAACTCCAAATTTGGGAACACTGCCCTCCAAACGGCGAGGTATTTGATGGACTCTGAGGAAATTCAATTAGGAAAGAAAGAGTTTTGAGATTGTGGCGCAGTGGCTGCCAGTTACTCCAGGGACATGATTGATGTCTATGATTGGCATTTAGCACAGCTGACCCACACTCAGATTACCATCTCATTAGCATCAACAGACTGAGACACAGCAGAGCCACGGCCTGAAAGCTCTTCTGCCTCGGGGAATTTCTTGCTACAAAATACTGTAACTCCACAGTTTCAGTGTGACATCAGGGGGCAGGTTGGGGTTGAGGCTGCATACAAATAATACACAAGAATCCAGCAATGTCAAGAAAAAGGCCCTGAGCAATGAATCCCCCAGCTGTTTTCGATAATGGGGCTGACATGAATGCATTAGCTGATCAAATTATGACGATGAGTCCCAAACAGAAGGGGGCTGTCTAGGGAACTCTAAAATTAAAGTTTTCATTTTCACATTAAATGAAAGGAACTAAAATCAACAAATGACTTTATTTTTCCCCTTTAAAATGTTTATTTGATGTTTTATTTTATTTGACTGAGATGCTGCATCATTCTACAAAGTTATGGGATGAGGGGTGTGTGGAATATTCTTTCTTAGCCAACAGCTTAGTTCATAGATGTCAGCACGCTTGATGATGTCGGTCCCTCTGCACACCCTTTCTCATGTGTTTGCATGCGGTCAGATGGGTTGATGTCTGGACTCATGGTGGGTCATTAAATCCTGGAAGAACTCTATGATAATCTGGCTCCAGAATATATTCCCCTGAAATCTCTCTGCGTTGAGATTAGGGATGGGTACCTTTGACATTTGAATCGATCCGGTACTAATTCCCGGTACCTACGAATCGATACCGGTACTTAACGGTACCAATTTTAGATACTTTCGAGTGTTTATTAGTTTAATTCTCTTTTATAATTAAATATATATTTTTCTCAATATATAACCATATTTGATAAATATCACGATAAATAACATACAACTGTTTGTATTTTAACATCGTCCTTGTAGTTTTATAAGCTGATAATTAACCTGAAGCAAACATCTTTACTGTGAACAAATTTACTGTGTATCTTCATTCCTTTTGCCGTCTTTTTTCATTTGATTTTTCCTACTGGGAAGATAGAATTTCCCAGGAGAAAGCGAACGCACCATTAGCTGATAACAACGGTGGCAATGGAAGCTAACATATCAAGCTAACGTTATCTTTAACAGTTTATTTAGCTGCTGGAGCAGATAAACGATGATGCCTCACACTTAGATCGTTGTCGCTGGTTTCATCTTCACCCGTCACATTTAGTAAAGGGAAGCCGAACTTTAGAGCGCGTTCATGTTCTTCTAGTCGGAAATTCGGAGTTCCGAAGAGAAAGCAAACATACCATTAGCGAAATGGAAGCTAACATATGAAGCTAACGTTGTCTTAAACATTTTATTTACCTACCGGAGCAGATTAAGATGAGGATGTCTCACTTAGATCGTTGTCGCTGGTTTCATCATCACCCAGTTACCCATCACATTTAGTGAAGTGGACCCAAGCTTTAGCGTGCGTTCTTTCTACCATGCTGCTCTGTTTACAACTGGCTCGCAGCGAGCGACGACATAACGCTCTTGTGCATGCGCAGCTGTCTAGGCAAGTTCTCGTTATGAAGGACGGGTACCGAAACAAGGCACCGTTTCAAATGACGTGAATCGGTGCTCAGTCGGTACTATGGAATTTGGTCGGTACCTTAAACAGTACCGAATTCGGTACCCATCACTAAATGAGATGTTGCAATTAGCATCCAATCAAGTGCGAGTCACACACCTGTGATTGGATCACAACTGGCAGCAATTGAAGCTCAAACGAAGAGTAAAACTCAATGGGAGGATATTGAAGGGATTTGGGAATATTTTTGGAATGCTAACCAAACGGTTAACTGAGTTGCAGGAACAGGCCCTGAACGCCAGAGCAACAGAGGCTGAAATCTATCACTCCAGACAAGAACCCAAGTGTAGGCCATGCAAAAAGCCCCCTGAGACAAGTCACCACGTAACTGCAGGGTGTAAGATGCTGGCACGGAAAGCATCCATGGAACGCTACAACCTAGGGGCTGGTATACTGTACAGAAACATCCGTGCAGAGTATAAACTGGAAGGCCCAAGGTAAAGTGGGAAACTCCCCCTAAGGTGGAGTGAGCGAGCCAAGATCCTGTGGGACTTTCAGAACCAGCCGGACGTTGTGGTGGTGGACAAACAACAGAGGACAGCTGGTGTGGTTGATGTGGCAATACCAAGTGTTGCAACCACAGGAAGAAGGTGTACGAGAAACTAGAGAAGTACCAGCGCCTCAAAGAAGAACTTGAGAATGCCTGGAGAGTGAAGACATCAGTGGTACCCGTGGTCATCGGGGCAACCCCCAAATTGGAGGAGCGGCTAAAGCAGATCCTGGAAAACCATCAGACATCTCAGTCCAGAAGAGTGCAGTTCTAGGAACATCTAAGATACCGGTGCAGAACCCTCAAGCTCCCAGGCCTGTGGTAGAGGACCCGAGCTCAGGAGGATGAGACCACCCACGGAGGGTGAAATGTGTATATATATATGCAGTCTCATCCATCATGAACACAAATATGAAATAAAACAGCATGGATTGTCATCATACATATTGTATATAAACAAAACAAATGGATTTTTCCTGCCTCTATGTCTAAAAAGAAGCTTGTGAAACTTGCTGTGCAATTTTTAAAGGGATTGTCTGCTTTTACACCAATGCAGTGTTCCTACAACACTGGCTATGCATTTTCTTTTCTTTCCTTCTCTTTAAGACAGCATGTTAAATGAAAACAGGGCGTCTTTCTTGTTTCATTTGAGCAAGTGCTGCAGGCCCAAATATGGCCTACTTTTACCTTTCTCTCTTCCCCCTTGTGGTGCAGATGTTATAATGAGAGATTCAAACAGTTAAAGCAGATGCTTATGTGTGATAGTTTGCACGATGGGTGTGAATTTTGAATCATTTGTCACTCAATCATGGTGATAAATGAAATACTGCGATCGAAGCTTCTGTGAGTGGAGGACAGTACAGAGAAGAAATGTGTGGATGCAAAGACTGGAGACAAGTGGAGAATGTGAGCATATGTGCATGATTTACAGAGAAATGTGTGTGAAGGAAAAATTAGGTAGGAGTAAAAACCTTGAATAACACATGAGAACTGCAGGTGGTGAGAAAGATGAGGAAAGGAATGAACTCAGTCTGTCTTGTATTCAGCACTGTGTCCTGTCTGCTTCTGATCAATAGCTGCTGTCACTCATCGCTCGCTACCCCCCACCCCACCCACCTCCTGATAACAACCACAAATGTACCTCCAGTCAGCTTGTCAGGAGCTTTATTATTCATGTGGACCAAAAACAAGACCAGAAAATGTACGAGCGCACCGTGAGCTGCACGTTTCATCTTGACTGCAAATGGCAGGAAACCGCTGCAGAATTACCGACCATTCTCTGTATCGTCAAGGAAATTCTGATCCCTGAGTAAAAATGTAAAGGTGAGAGAGAAAAGTAACACTATTCATACGTTTTATTTCAGTTCCACAAAATTACAGACATCATAACAAGTTTCTGATCACTTGTTTACCAGCTTCATCTCCGGGCTTTTCCAGCGTGCAACAAGCTAAAAGGAAAAGCTGCCCTATAACGGCAAAAGAACATTTAAGTTATGGAGAAGTCTTGTTTCAATTAATTTCTTTTATTTTGCATCATTGATTTCTGCAGATGCTGGTTGAAGGAAAGGAATACCAGTGTCAGACGGGGCTTTCCCAATCAATGAGGACCGAGTTTCTCAGCTAGAGATGGACACGGACACACGGACACACACACACACACACACACACACACACACACACACACACACACACACACGGACACACACACACACACACACACACACACACACACACACACACACACACACACACACACACACACACACACACACACACACACACACACACACACACACACACGGACACACACACACACACACACACACGGACACACACACGGACACGGACACACACACGGACACACACGGACACACACACACACACACACACACACACATTTTATGTAATGTACTGATAAACATTAGACTTTGACCCAGGATGCTTCGATAGCGGCCTTAAGCTCATCCAGAGTGTTGGGTCTGGCATCTCTCAACTTTCTCTTCACAATATCCCACAGGTTCTCTACGGGGTTCAGGTCAGGAGAGTTGGCAGGCCAGTTGAGCACAGTAATACCATGGTCAGTAAACCATTTACCAGTGGTGTTGGCACTGAGAGCAGGTGCCAGGTCGTGCTGAAAAATGAAATCTTCATCTCCATAAAGCTTTTCAGCAGATGGAAGCATGAAGTGCTCCAACATCTCCTGATAGCTAGTTTATGGACCCTGCCCTTGATAAAACACAGTGGACCAACACCAGCAGCTGACATGGCACCCCAGACCATCACTGACTGTGGGTACTTGACACTGGACTTCAGGCATGTTGGCATTTCCCTCTGCCCAGTCTTCCTCCAGACTCTGGCACCTTGATTTCCGAATGACGTGCAGAATTTGCTTTCATCTGAAAAAAGTACTTTGGACCACTGAGCAAGAGTCCAGTGCTGCTTCTCTGTAGCCCAGGTCAGGCCCTTCTGCCGCTGTTTCTGGTTCAAAAGACGCTTGACCTGGGGAATGCGGCACCTGTAGCCCATTTCCTGCACACGCCTGTACACGGTGGCTCTGGATGTTTCTACTCCAGACTCAGTCCACTACTTCTGCAGGTCCCCCAAGGTCTGGAATCGGTCCTTCTCCACAATCTTCCTCAGGGTCCGGTCACCTCTTCTCATTGTGAAACGTTTTCTGCCACACTCGTTCCTTCCCACAGACTTCCCACTGAGGTGCCTTGATACAGCACTCTGGGAACAGCCTATTCACTCAGAAATGTCTTTCTGTGTCTTACCCTCTTGTTTGAGGGTGTCAATGATGGCCTTCTACCTAACACAACATGCCACCCAGCTCCTGGTGCAGTCTACTGTCATCTCCTGCCTCGATTACTGCAATGCCTTTCTAACTGGTCTTCCAGGCTGTACTGTGAGACCTCTTCAAATGGTCCAGAATGCAGCAGCGCGTCTGGTCTTCAATCAGCCAAAAAGAGCACACGTCACCCCTCTGTTCATTGAGCTCCACTGGCTACCACTAGCAGCACGCATCAAATTCAAACTGCTAACACTAGCATACAAAGTCTGAGATGGTACATCTCCCATCTACCTGAATCCTCTTGCAAAGGCTTACGTCTCGGCCCGGCCGCTCCGGTCATCACAGGATTGTCGGCTAGCAATGCCTACACCACGCTCAGGACAATCCAGACTCTTCTCATGCATCGTTCCACAAATGTGGAATGACCTTCCAAGCACTACCAGAACAGGAGCTTCCTTTTCGACATTGAAGAAACTCCTGAAGACCCTGCTCTTCAGAGAGCATCTTCTAAACTAGCACCCCCCCTGCACCCGTCCCCCCTCTCTACTGTCCACTCCTTGTTCCCTCCTCTCCATGACTGATGTTTATGTTGTTGTTGTTATTGTTGTTGTTGTTAGCCTCAAGGGCAGCATGCCGATTATCACTTGTAAGTCGCTTTGGACAAAAGCGTCTGCTAAATACATAAACATAAACAATCAGGTCGGCAGTCTTACCCATGATTGTGGTTTTGAGTAATGAACCAGGCTGGGAGTTTTTAAAAGCCTCAGGAATCTTTTGCAGGTGTTTAGAGTTAATCAGTTCATCCAGATGATTAGGTCAATAGCTCGTTTAGAGAATCTTTTCATGATATGCAAATTTTTTGAGATAGGAATTTTGGGTTTTCATGAGCTGTACGCCAGAATCATCAATATTAAGCCCCCTTCAGACAGGCCATGAAAAACGGAAATGTTCCGGACTCTGTCCGTAAGACCTTTCTGTCTGAATACAAACATCCGGGTAACGTGTTCCGGAATTTTACCGGACGAAGTTCCTAGTAACAGGTCCGGACTTGTTACGGACAGGGTGGCTGCTTCAGACTGGTGAGGTAGAGTTCCGGACAAGGGGGAGGGGGAGGAGGAGGGGACCGGGGGACGCTGTGCGCAGCCCGTTGCTGTAGCATGCGGCGAACCACGGCAGCTTGCCTCCTACGGTACCGCCTAGACGAGCGACGGAGCGCTTCACACCGCTTCAGTGATTCCTTTAACCATTGAGCGTCATCATCCAGGCCTCTTAAGCATAATTCTGCGCACACGAAGACGCATAAGCGCCTCGTGATTTTTACCTTGAGAGGCGCTATAGAAATGATATTTTCTTCTTCTTAACATGGGTCCGACCATGTCCGACTACATATATATATATATATATATATATATATATATATATATATATATATATATATATATATATATATATATATATATATATATATATATATATTTATATATATAGACTGGAACACTTTTAACATGAGGCTGAGGCTGAGGCCTTTCCTGGAGCAAGCAGGAAGCAAGATGTGCTGACGGCTCATCCTGTATATCAAAAGGACACACCTCTAAGTACTCAGATATTCCACCTTTAATCACATCTAAATGGAAGAATAACAAATAAGTTCATCCTCAACAAAGTTGTCATGATGTTAAACTTGACGTATTAAACCTAAAATGTTTTTCTGTACTATGTTGTTAACGTGATCATTTCTCCTGTGAATTTGGCATTTTTAACAAAGAGGCAATGGGAACTTTATTCTTTCTGGAACCAGCCCCTAGTGGATGAGGGGGGAACTGCATCTTTTAAAAATCACTTCTGCATTGGTTTTACTTTTGGCCCTTAGATCTACACGGCCACATTTTAATATGAATAATAATATCCTGGATGCTGATGGCATCTCAGTCTTTTTTTGTTCCACCCTACATGAATTCCTATTCTTAGATCTCTGACTCTGCCAGAGACGTTTTCTAAGTTTCATTTATTATAGATAAATGACACCATCTGCCTCAGAGCACATTTTGAACATCTGAAAGTGGAATGATCAGGGAACCCCTGAGAGTTTTTTTTCCTTCAATAGCACCGAGTAGTAAGATGAGAATGACTATTAATATAAAGGTAGGACAAAAGTGCCACAAAGTCAAAATGGTAAAATTGCAAAAGTATATTTCTAACCTCAATAAAGCAGCAAAGAGGGACTTTTTTGTGAAAATACAGCAATGCAGTCAGTCCTTGTGTTTATTGTAATTACTGCTGGTGTTTTTCTGTGTTATTGCCGTCAGTTGTTGTCATTGAAGTCCTTTCTGTGCAGTGTGATTGTACATGAAGTGAAAAATAAATAGAGAATGAGGATAAAACAAGAGCCGACCTTGCTGGAGTTTCCTAGAGATGTGAAGTTCTTCAAGGTCCTTGAAGGGCTCGGAGCGAGGTTTTAATTTTTGTACCGTTTTGGACTGAAAGTTGCACTGCGGTGTTCTCCCATCACTATGACACACAACGTCACTATTGTTTCTTCATCTTAGTCATTTTAGTCAGATCCACACATCTGCTCCAAAAGTAACTAAAAACAGTCCATCCAGTACATGCTGGGATCAAATCTGGCAGGAGTTTCTTCAAAATAAATGTGTGATGCAAGACTGATGTTTATATTGTTGGCAAGAAGCTGTGAAACTTAAAATTCTGGGAATGTGTTAATATGACCAAAACCTGCTTTAGAGATGGCTGCAGTCAGCACACACTGACAAGCTAAAAACGGCCTGTACATTGTTTTATTTATTTATTTATTCAATCTGGAGCTACCATGGAAAATATTTTAACTTCAAATCTGTCTCAAATGTGTGAGATGCATTCCTGTTTGCAGGTGATGTGGTCCCATTGGCTTAATCAGCAACTGGAGCTGTTTGCTGCCGAGTTTGAAGCTGCTGGCATAAGAATCCGCTCCTGAATGTAGCTTTCGTAAATGTAGGTGTGAATTTGGCAAGTAACAAACCAATAATAGAAGATAAACTGAAGACTGTAGTTTATAATGTTAGTAGTATTTTCCTTGACAAGGTGGAAAAAGAAGAAATAAGGAACATTGTAAAAAACTGTGGAAACAAACAACTGATTATGAGGACTTGGATATGATGACTGTAAAAGCTACAATAGAATCTGTTATTGATCCGTTTACTTATATCTGTAATCTGTCACTTTCAACAGGAATTTTCCCTGACGCAATGAAAATTGCTAAGGTGGTTCCATTGTTTAAGGGTGGGGATAAACACAATTTCTCCAGTTACAGGCCAGTGTCACTGCTTCCACAGATTTCCAAAATAATAGAAAAAGTATTTGTATGAAGGTTTGATAAATTCATTGAAGAAAATACTATTTTAAATAATGAACAGTATGGTTCTAAGACCAAACATTCTACTGCAATGGCACTATGAAACTAATAGACAAAATATCTACAGCAATAGACAATAAAAACTACTTCATCACTAGAGCTGTCTTTAGTAGGCGCAAAATATATTTGGTTGTACACCTGTGCAATAGCAATAAGTTATCCTGAATCTTGATTCCTGTTAAATGTACTTCCTGAATGAATGTACTGTCATGGCCTGTGCTGGGTTGACTTCTGTTTTGTGCAGAGTCCTTCTGTGTGCAGGTGGGTGTGTCCGGAGAGCAGCTGCTATAGATTTGCTCTTCAGTGGTCGGGGGATTTAAGGAGTGTCGGGACAACTCATCAGTGCCGGATGATACTCAGTATTGGGTAGTATTCTCGCCAGTACTTTGCCTGTCTCTAGCTCGCTTTGGTCTCCTGTGTAACTCGCTTCCCTCATACTGATCTGCCCTGTTTCCTCCGACCTCCTCAGGTACCTCTCACCCACCAGTCTACTTCCATCATCAAATTAATAGACACATCGGATCAACCCTGCCTGCCAGCCCCGTTGCTCGCCCCTGACCGCCTGCTCTCCAATCCTCACCTGCCAACCTGGACACCTTGGACTCCGGTGCTCAGCTCCCAGCCATTGCCTCTGCCTCTCACCCGACCAGCTCAGCCAGCCTTGACTTACCCTCTTCTCAATCTCCCCCAACAACCAGGAAACCATAAACCGACTGTCATTACACTTTGTGCCCGCTGATCTGCAAAGCTTGGTCATCCGGGAGGGGCTCGATGTAGACCTGCTGCTCCTCCACATGGAGAGGAGCCAGTTGAGGTGGCTCGTGCATCTAGTTAGGATGCATCCTGGACGCCTCCCTGATGAGGTTTTCTGGGCACGTCCAACCGGGAGGAGACCTAAAGGAAGACCCGCTAGAGGGATTATGTCTCTCAGCTCCCCAGGGAACATCTTAGGATGGTGGCCTTCCTTTGTTACAAGTTGTGTCTATCATTGACACGTGTTAACTGTCTTGGGAAAGATAATGCTAGTTGTTGATTTTTCCAATTAGCTGCAAAGGTTATTTCCTTTTAGCCACATTTATTTGTCATTATTTGCTCTCCTAGGAGACACTGAACTCTTTATTAACTTTTAATTAAAGAAAGATCAAGTTGACCAGAGGCAAATGCATCATAGACGAAGCAGGAAGCCATTGTAGCTTACATTCATCTAATTTCACATAAAAAATGAGGTTTTCCACAACCAGGGGAGTTCTTATACTAAATATTCATCACTTTTAATCATGTGACAGGGAATCGTGTAGAATGTTGCAGGACACGGTTATTTATAACAGGGAAAAAGCAGCGAGATCAATAGAAACTGTTTGTGCAACACTGCACGCTTTGCTTTGCATCTTGTTCTTGTTTGTTTTGCAGGTGCCAAAGGTTACCCAATGAGCCATGCACTGTAGAGAAATGTTTTTCATCCTGCTTGTGGACTGCTAATTTATTTCCGACCCTTTCCAACCTTTCTGAGGTGAGAATGCATCTGCAGGCCAATCAGAGAAGGTCATATACTCTTCTCTGTTTCTGTAGCTGGCAGGCACATTCTGCTGCTTGTGTGGCTGCCTTCCTAGGCCACTTAATACGTATTCAAAACTGATATGCACAACAAAGACTGCTCGCCAACCTCTGCATGCTTGGATCAGTTTTGCCCCTAATCGCATGTTTATTATGCATGTTAGGGTGGTCAAAGAAAACCTCAAACTGTCTTTTTTATTCTACTTTAAGAAATGAGATCCTTATCAAAGCAGCAGAGCTCTTCCAGTAACTGACACAACTTCCCAAGAGGAAACAGGAATTGACAAAGATCATGACAGTCTTTAGGTGACACCAAGGAAGAAGGTGTCCAGAGACCCATTTAATATTCAGAAGAGATGCATTTTTCCTTTTGTCATTTTCTGTAAGTGTGACAAACCTGAGCACAAACGAAGAGGCTGGCTCTAGCACAACAAACAAGAAGACGCAGCCTTTCTCTCATCAGTAGAGAAAGGCTGTACCTTGATTAAATATTGACTTGCAATTGTCTTCGTTCTTGTCTCAGTGTAATCAATAATTCATGCAAGGTAAAATAGATTTTGGGATCATGTCAGAGCAGATATTTCACCAAACAGCTGCTTTGCTTGTTTTTTTTTTTCATTCTCAAAACCGAATAAAGCACCAGATGGCTGTGAGCCATCCATCTTTAGCCAATCAGCTTGAGTCACCACCCAACACCTGGAATGGTACCACTCCAAATGCAGGTGTTTTTGAAGTAATCCAATGTCACGAATGCAGGCTTATTGTTCTATTTCAGCTGAGCCAACTCCCTTCACACCCACTTTTATAATATTTTGAATAAATTAAGAACCAATGCAGTATTCCCAAACCATCCTAATAACTATGAAATCAGTAATGAATTAAAACGCTAGTAATTCTTATTTTAAAGTGTCATCTGATCAGAATTTCTTTGACACATCTGTGGATTAACACATGCTGAATGATAGAAACCATTTTTAAGCAAATGTTTTAAAATTATCGGCAACTCAATCTACTCTCAACATAATTAAGAAAAAGTATCTGCTCTTTAGGACGATTAAAAAGCTCTAGGTTCATCCATTCCTTCATCAAAGCATGCGTTTTCTGTTTCCATCGATGTGTGGACGTGCATCTGGGGGTACTGCAGCATTTACATGTTCAGCTGTAAACAAGTGAGGCAAAAATCTATGAAACTCTTGCAATGAATTTTTATTAGCATGTTAAATCAGTTGCCAAGCCTTAGGTGAGCAGCAGCATTAATGAGCAAGGATCTTACGGTTAAAACAGATTTTATGGAAAGCTTTAAACAAATGAAGCGCTCCCTTGTGGTTGAACACAAGGTTCATTTCAGGCAACCAAGAAGAAAGACACCATCGGATATAGATCATTTAATAGTGTTCCATGCAAAACAAATAAATAAAGATTCACATATTGTTATAGCAGATATCAAGGTTTGAAATAAAGCACAGCTTGACCCTGATGTGTGCATACATGCAGGGGATAGTGCATATGGTGTGAAATGGGAACCATGTGGTACCCAGCTGGTCTGATTTGTCAACTAATGGCTGCAGCCTGACATCCACTAAAGTGATGTTATTAATTTGAAGCTTTTTAAACTCCTATTTTCAGATTGGTTAGTATTCTGTACCCCCCCCTCGCCAGTGGTCCTTTGAGCTCCTTACATGTGTTGCATCTGTTGTCTCAGCTGTTCCTACTCAGTAATCAAGCCTCTGATTTTCAGTGTGTTGTCCTGTTTGTTATGTTTGATGTGAACCTGAACCTGGATTGAATCTTCTCACATTTTCTCTTTTTTTATTTATTTTTTTTTTTTTGCTTGGTTTTTTGAGTAGAACTTTATTTTGGATTATATCTGCGTAATGATGCTGCATTTGCTTGCACCCTTTGGTTCACACACTGTATTTATTAACTCATTCACTGCCAGCCGTTTCCTGATGGCTAAAGGCCTTCACTGCCAGTGTTGCAAGCCCCCGCATGCCAGAACCAAAGGAGGTAATAAAGGAGGTCACGAAGGAAGAAGTCACAAGGGAAGCAAAGATTAGCGGGAGCCTGCTGATGCGAGTGGAGTCGAGGCAGGTGAAAACGAGAAGTGGACCAACTGAAGGAAGCATCACAGGATGTGAAGTCCTCCGTGGAGGAGTTTGAACTTTGGGTGAACCTGAAACCATCTTACAAATTATAATGATCACGTTGTTTTGCTGTTTTGTGATTGGCTGATAAATGTAATGCAAAATGCTTCACTCTGACAAGTGCTTGCAACATGAAAATGCTATACAATGGAAAATGCTTTGCTTTGCAGTTTTTAGAATGATACATAAGAGCAGTTAGAAGTAGTTGGAAGGGAGTCGGAGAGTTGATGAGAGGAGTAAGAGAGAGCAGTTGTTCTCAGGGAGAGGTTTAGAAGCAGCATCCTCGTAAGGGGAAATTTAGTCTTAGCTTTACGCTTTTTGCATTTTTGATTTTGAAATAAAATTTTTGGAAAAAGAATCCTCGTTCTCATTTCTTAAAGGACTCTTTTAGCCTTTGAGTGGGAGCCCCGACCAGATCTAGCAGCAGAGGTAAGCCACCTTATTGCTTGTACCTGTGCTTCAGGACTTGTTTCAGGTTGTGACAGATAAGAAAAGATACCTTAGGTAATGAGAGCTCAGTCCTCCTCCTCCCTATGGTAGCGGGACATCCTAAGGGTGATCACTCATAATGGTTAGTTGGTTCAAACAGGCTCTGTTCTGCACGTGTGGAAAAAGTCTCTGTTTAGCGTGGGAAGGAACCATTTCAAAGAGTGGCTCAGTTAGATTAATTGATAAATCCATGTTAGACTGATCACCCAACAGGAATCATTTTCTAGTTACCACCGCCCACATATGCTGACAGAGGCACAAATTAATCCTGATAGGACCCAAACAATAGTCAGCTGTGTTGGCCTCCAGTAACTCTCACCCTAGTACTCAAAACCACTGAGTAACGGGAACCTACAAGGAGAGTGTGTTGACACAGGAAAACAAGTACGGCTATTCCGTTCCACCTTAAAATAGAAAACAAGTTCTAATAGGGAGTCCAAACCAGGGGCTGTACAATAAAACTCACCGCAGCCTCAACTTCCCTGAAAAAGCAGCGTATTCTGATGGAACCACTAAGTGGACGCTCGCTTCACCAGTGTTTCTCACCGGTTTTAGTGTTTTTTAAGAGTCACAGAACGTTGCGCGCTAGGATGATGTCGACACCAAAGCAACCAAAACAAAGAGAAGACTCACCTCTGTAACGTCCAGCAATGATTATGTAGAGTTAATTCTGCACACTGGAATCACCTCTGTGCTATTCAGCGGAGATTCCGAAAATGACCAATCAAATTAATCTATGAAGCTTATATCATATACATAAATATCCCGGATACTTATATATCGATCTAAGTTCATACATCAACCTGTTTGATCTAATTTTAATCCAAAGATTAATGTTTAATTTAGATAATTGAATTTAATAGCAAAAGTTATTTTAAATCAGAAGCTAGGATCTTTGCTTTCAAATAACCAGAATTATTACTTTTTCTGTGTTTCGTTTCAATAATGAGGCACGTTTAAAAATGAAGAAATTTTATTACTAACAATTTTAAACTAAGGATTTGAAACGACAATTATAAAATGACAATTCATGGATGGCAATTTTAATGACAATCTTTAACAGTTTTGATATTACTTGTTTAAAAGCAAACCTGTGACTGAATGGAGCTAAAATGAGAATGATGAGTTTTGGATGCGTGGATGAAGTTCTCAGAAGGTTTCTTTCGGAGGGAATGAAGCGTTCTGGGTGGAAATGATGGTTTGCGGATAACTGAGTTATTTTGAGAGAAACAGCATCGAACGCATCCTCGTGTTCTACCTCACCCAGAAGCAGAGTTAAAACAAAAATGTTTTGTAAAGTGTCATTTTAGCACATACTGGCTCAAGAAAACCATTTAAAAACATAAAAAAGTGTCTAAGTATCCCTTTAAAGATGGCTAACAGGTGTTCACGTCTTTCAAAGACAGAGGTGTCATCAGTGCACCCTAAATGACAATGTCTAGGTTCTATTGTGAAACAGAATTCACTAGCGAATGAAACGGGAAGACAAAAGCCCATGTTGGGTAGGCTTGTCTTCACAAAATAGAAAAAGAACAAGTAAGATAAGTTTGTTCGGCTCGGACAGCATCCAACATATTTGTCAAACACACAGCCAGGACAAGCAGAGTGAATGCATTGTCCTGACAGAGAAGAGCAAAGCTGAGAGTGTGATGTATGGGGCTGCATGAGTCCAAAAAGCGCTGGAGAGGTGACATAAATAGCACCAAGAAGGCCTGTGAATGTGGCAACACACCAGGCGAGAAAATGACCCCCAGTGTACAGAAGCTTGGCAGAGGAGGAGCATCCCAGCAGGACGGTGAGGTTGAAGAACAAAAGAGAGGGAAATACATGGCCTGTACCAGTTCAGCCCTGGATTCTGGGCTATTTTAAGGAGAAGGGCAAGGTGGCGTGACCCTCTGGAGGCAAGCTGCTGAAAATAAATATTTGTGTAAACATAACAGCTCTCCAAAAATTGGGAACCACTTGTTTCTTTCACACTGAGGGGAATTGAGTCTGCCTTGAAAAATACAAAGTGTGAGGGAGCTACTGGCTTTAGTTTTCCACGGTACAGCCTTTAAGTCAAGTATGTTCCATCTAAACAGTTTATTTAAAAAAAAACATGCAAACAAATACAATTTACTGAGTTTCATTATGACACACCAACTTCTGTTGGTTGTTGTGATTGTGGAAAATAAAATATCAGTTCTGAGTACTACACATGCTCTGCTTCCAATGCAATCCTGCTCCATTATTTAGCAATATAAGACAGCCATGATATTTCTGTTATTCAGGCTGTTGTTTGCCTCGCAGTGACAGCTCATCTGCAGTTCAGTCTCCTGTTGTGTTGCTACAGCAAAACAATCAGCTCCATGATACTTTTATAAGAGTGTGAAAAGGTTGGTGATGAGTATGATCCCCGAAGCCCATTTCATGATGTGGTCCCGACTGATCGGGGATAACATCTACAGCATGACAATGTGTAACATCTCCAAACCGCAAAATGCTACAGATAGCGATCATCGTGGTAAGCCTTCTCGAACAGCTGACCTTTGAAAATGTGGCTGTTTTTTGGCAGCATTTTCACTATTTATGCAGATCAACACACCCGTTTTCCCTGATGATTTCTCACAAATCTAACTGATTCTCTTTTGTATTGCAAAGTTCAAAGTTTGTTAAAGGGACGTCATCAGGGGAGCAGATGATAAAAACGGTCTCGGTTACATCGTGTGGGCGGATTGCAGAGTTCAATGAGAGCATTTGTGTAGGAATTATTGTGAAGCCTGTGTTTTGGTACGTTCAACTCTAATTATGTTTTTGGCCTGTAATTGTCCTAATGCTTTCATTGAATTAATGCATTTCAACACATTTTCATTACAGCAATTGGCCTGAAACCGCGGACTGCATTAGAAACAGCATTTGTATGCAGTATGGTATTTCACAATATCAGTGTGTTGTTTCATAGGTTTGTCAAACTACGTTTAAAAAATTTCATTGTAGTTGTGATGATTTATTGTATATAAAAATAATTTCTTGAAAACATAATCATAATTTCAATTGTATTTAATGCAGGGTGTTGAACTAAAACCATATCATGTTGACAAATCTCAAAAATGATGGTATCCATGACCATGAGGCATTTGTTGTCACTGATTCAACTGCTACGACATTTATTTAAAGCTCAAGAATCTATGACATGGCCATTTTTGCATTTGCTTATTTCAGTTAGCTGCAGCAACCATCTTGAATGGAGTTGACCCTGAAAGGCTAATCAGTTATAGAAGAACATCCAGTGATGAGTTTGTGAGAGATTATTGGTGATCTGTCTACTGAAAAAGTTTCTTTAAGTCTGGATTCAGCATGTCAATTGTTGATCGGCTCTAAAGATAATCTTATCAGATTCAATTCAATTCAAGTGTATTTGTAAAGCGCCAAATCTCGACAAGAGTCGTCTCAAGGCACTTCACACAGTAATAATTCCAATACAGGTCAGTTCACTAAGCCAATCAGTAGAAAGTTTCCAATAAAAGGAACCCAGCAGGTCGCATCAAGTCACTGACTAGTGTCAGAGTCTTTACAGCAATCCTCATGCTAAGCAAGCATGTGGAAACAGTGGAGAGGAAAACTCCCCTTTAACAGGAAGAAACCTCCAGAGAATCCTGGCTCAGTATAAGCAGCCATCCTCCACGACTCACTGGGGATGGAGAAGACAGAGCAGACACACACACACACACACACACACACACACACACACACACACACACACACACACAACATGCATACCAAGTAGTGTTTCCATGGCCACATTGTGATTTCTTAGTAAATATTCTATTTAGTAAGAGATAAACTGTGTTCTTTATCTTGGTGAATCAGATAATCCTATCATGTGTGGTGTGTTACAAAATCACTTTGATCTGCCCTGAAGGATGTCCGGCCCCCTCTGGTCATAAATGTAGGCTTTGAAACATGTTGGATTGTCTTGGTCTGATTTTCAGGGACAAACGGGCATGCTGCCATTTGAATGTAATGCCCAGCCAATCAGAAAATGAGGCGATGGAAGCAGGCGGCACACTCCTACTCTGCCATCTTTTTAGTTTTTTTTTTTACTTCCAAGTTACATTTTCTCTGACAAGATTTCATGTCCGAGTGAGGAATGTCTGAGAGATAGCAGTTCATGTGAAGTGTGTAGTGTATGTTACCGTAGTTACTGCACACCACCTACTGTAGGACCAAAGCTGGTCCTTCAATGGTCCTACAGAGGCAAAACATTGTCCACATTGAGTATTGCAGCAGATACTGATGCCTTTTTAACCAAACTACTACAGGTGAAGCTCAAAAACTTTGAATTGGTGCAAAAATCCCTTTTATTTCAGTAATTCAACAGACTGAGAGACCATCTAAAGACTGAGGAACCATTTGCTGGTGTTTTCGATTATTCAAGTCATTAGTGTGACACTTTGAATCTAGAAAATTGAACATTTTCACAATATTCTAATAGATTTAGAAATGAGATTTTGAATGTGGTGCTTTCATAAACTATAAGCAATTTTAAATAATAAAGGCTGAAACATCTAGCTTTGTATGGAATGAGTTCACCTCATATTAGTTTCACACTTTATGTTGTATTACTGATAATAAGTAAACTTCTGCTCAATATTTTCATTTTTCAAGTTTCACCTGTAAATGCAGAATATTTTAAATGCTCTGTTAAGACACTTTGGTTGAGGTATTACTTGAAACAAGTCCATTTTTACAAGATCGTCGTCTCCATCTTCCTCCGCTTATCCGGGTCCGGGTCGCGGGGGCAGCATCCCAACTAGGGAGCTCCAGACCGTCCTCTCCCCGGCCACCTCCACCAGCTCCTCCGGCAGGACCCCAAGGCGTTCCCGGACCAGATTGGAGATGTAACCTCTCCAACGTGTCCTGGGTCGACCCGGGGGCCTCCTGCCGGCAGGACATGCCCGAAACACCTCCCAAGAGAGGCGTCCAGGAGGCATCCTGACCAGATGCCCAAACCACCTCAACTGACTCCTTTCGATCCGGAGGAGCAGCGGTTCTACTCCGAGTCCCTCCCGAATGTCCGAGCTCCTCACCCTATCTCTAAGGCTGAGCCCGGCCACCCTACGGAGGAAACTCATTTTGACCGCTTGTATCTGCGATCTCGTTCTTTCGGTCATTACCCAAAGCTCATGACAATAGGTGAGGATTGGGACGTAGATCGACCGGTAAATCGAGAGCCTGGCTTTCTGGCTCAGCTCCCTCTTCCCCACGACAGATCGGCTCAGCATCCGCATCACTACAGATGCTGAACCAATCCGCCTGTCGATCTCCCGATCCCTCCTACCCTCACTCGTGAACAAGACCCCGAGATACTTAAACTCCTCCGCTTGAGGTAGGACCTCTCCCCCAACTCGGAGTTGGCAAGCCACCCTTTTCCGGTCGAGAACCATGGTCTCAGATTTGGAGGTGCTGATCCTCATCCCAGCCGCTTCACACTCGGTCGCAAACCTACCCAGCAAGAGCTGAAGGTCAGAGCTGGATGAAGCTAGGAGGACCACATCATCCGCAAAAAGCAGAGACAAGATTCTCCTGTCACCAAACTCGACACACTCCACATCACGGCTGCGCCTAGAAATTCTGTCCATAAAGGTAATGAACAGAACCGGTGACAAAGGGCAGCCCTGACTGAGTCCAACCCTCACCGGGAACAGGTCCGACTTACTACCAGCTATGCGGACCAAACTCACGCTCCTCTGATAAAGGGACTGAATGGCCCTTAACAGAAAGCCACCCACCCCATACTCCTGGAGCGTCCCCCACATGGTGCCCCTGGGGACACGGTCATAAGCCTTCTCCAAATCCACAAAGCACATGTGGATTGGTTGGGCAAACTCCCATAACCCCTCCATCACCCTTGCAAGGGTATAGAACTGGTCCACAGTTCCACGGCCAAGACGAAAACCACATTGCTCCTCCTCTATCTGAGATTCAACTATCGATCGGACCCTCCTCTCCAGTACCTTGGAGTAGACCTTTCCAGGGAGGCTGAGTGTGATCCCCCTATAGGTGGAACACACCCCCAGGCCACCCTTCTTAAAGATGGGGACCACCACCCCGGTCTGCCACTCCACAGGAACTGCCCCTGATGACCATGCAATGTTGCAGAGACGTGCCAACCACGACAGCCCTACAAAATCCATAGCCTTGAGATACCCAGGACGAACCTCATCCGCCCCCGGGGCTCCGCCGCTGTGTAGTTGTTTGACTACCTCAGCAACTTCTGCCCCCGAGATTGGACAGCCCATCCCCAGGCCTCCCAGCTCTGGTTCCTCCTCGGAATGCGCATTGGTGGGATTGAGGAGCTCCTCAAAGTATTCCTTCCACCGTTCGACTGTAGCCCCAGTTGACATCAGCAGCTCCCCATTCCCACTGTAAACAATGTGAGCAAGTTGCTGCCTTCCTCTTCTGAGGCACCGGACAGTTTGCCAGAACCTCTTTGGAGCTGACCGATCTTTCTCCATGGCCTCACCAAACTCCTCCCACGCCCGAGATTTTGCCTCGGCAACTGCCACTGCTGCACCCCGCTTGGCTATCCGGTACCTGTCTGCTGCCCCAGGAGACCCACAGACCAGCCACGCCCTGTATGCCTCCTTCTTCAGCCTGACGGCTCCCCGAACCTCTGGTGTCCACCGGTGGGTACGGGGGTTGTCACCACGACTGGCACCGGCTACCTCGCGACCACAGTTAGCAACAGCCGCCTCAACAATCGCAGAGTGGAACAAGGCCCACTCGGAGTCAATGCCCCCCACTGCTCTCGGGACACGGTCAAAGCTCTGCCGGAGGTGGGATTTGAAGACCGTCTTGACAGGTTCTTCTGCCAGGCGTTCCCAGCAGACCCTCATTAGTCTTTTGGGTCTGCCAGGTCTATGCGGCATCTTCCCCTGCCATCTGATCCAACTCACCACCAGGTGGTGATCAGTTAACAGCTCCGCTCCTCTCTTCACTCGGGTGACCAAAACATATGGCCGCAGGCCAGATGATACGACTACAAAGTCTATCATCGACCTGCGACGTAGGCTGCCCTGGTACCAAGTGTACCGATGGGCATCCTTATGTTTGAACATGGTGTTCGTTATGGCCAAACTGCGGCTTGCACAGAAGTCCAATAACGAAACACTACTCGAGTTCAGATCAGGCGGGGCATTCCTCCCAATCACACCCCTCCAGGTCAAGCTGTCATTGCCCACATGAGCATTGAAGTCCCCCAGCAGGACAATGGAGTCCCCTGATGGAGCACTATCTAGCACTCGTCCCAGGGACTCCAAAAGGGGTGGGTACTCTGAACTGATATTTGACCCATAAGCACAAATAACAGTCAGGACCCGCTCCCTGACCCGAAGGCGCAGGGAAGCTACCCTCTCGTCCCCCGGGGTAAACCCCAACACACAGGCAGAGAGTCTTGGGGCTAACAAAAAGCCAACTCCAGCCCTCCGCCTCTCACCCAGAGCAACTCCAGCAAAGGAGAATGTCCACCCCCTCTCAACGACCTGGGTTCCAGAGCCAATGCTATGTGTCGAGGTGAGTCCGACTATATCTAGCCGGTACCGCTCAACCTCTGCCACAAGCTCCTGCTCATTCCCCGCCAGTGAGGTGATGTTCCATGTCCCATAAACCAGTTTCCTTGTCCAGGGATGGGACCGCCAAGGCTTCCGCCTCGATCTGCCACCCTATCCACACTGCACCGGACCCTCCATGTTCCTCCTGTGGGTGGTGGGTCCACAGTTGGATGAGCCCATGTATCCGGTTCGGGCTGGGCCCGGCCAGGCCCCATGGGCCAAAGCCCGGCCACCAAGAGGTCGCTCATGGGCCCCAACCCCAGGCCTGGCTCAAGGGTGGGACCCCGGTAACCCTCCGGGCCGGGTACTCCGACTCTTTGAATTTACATCCATGAAAGATCCTCTGAACCGTTTTTTGTCTCACCCTTCACCTAAGACCAATTGGTCATGGGAGACCCTACCAGGGGCCCAAAGTGCCCCAGAAAACATAGCTCCTAGGATCATTAGGGCACCCAAAATCCTCCACCACGATCAGGTGACAGTTCAAGGAGGAGATTTTTTACAAGATCATATAATATAATTTTTTATGCATGCATACTGTAAATATGTGCATGTTTTGCCTTTATTGTGTATTATATAAGCTATTTCATGAATTTAAAGTACAAAGGGGTAGGTACAGAATAAATACACTGATGAATATAAAAAGAATTAAAGGGCTGGAGAGTGAAAAAAGTGAGAAGTTGAAAGATTTTACCAAGTTTCATCAAATTCTAAGTAGGTACTTGGCATTTCCCTCTACTTTTCTATTTAGATGCTAAAATATAAAAGCATTAAGGGTTGAGGGTCAAATACGGTGTTTACAGAAACTTTCTTTTAATGTGTTTAGGTTTAAACCACCTATTTAGCTTTTTTATTTTTTTCATGTTTTTTTGTTACAAAAACTAAGATGTAGTAGCCCCTAACCAACCTCATTTTCTTAACATGAAGCCATTACGTGTATCAAGTTGTTCCCTCAGAGAAAATTTATCACCCAGGTTTTAAAGTACTGACACAGCAGCAGATTCAAAGGTCATTTTTTCTTAGATGCTCACAAAATGTGCCTAAGATCCGCTCCTTTGTACATCACTGGCCCGACAAAGGCAAGGTCGAGACGGGGTCATAATACATAGCAGAACAAATGAAAGATGAGCTCTTAGAGTTGCTTCTTAGACTATTAACTCCTCACTCAGACACAGCAAGGTGCCATGGTTTCTGAGATATGCAGGAGGATAAGGTACTTGGTACAACTTCATTGAAGAGAGATAATTCCACTTTGATCATTAAAATAACTTGAAACTGATTGAAAATAATGGAAAGAAAAAACAAGTCAATAAAAATCTTTTAACATTGAGCTTATTTTAATTGCCTGAAGCCTCCGTTTTGTAGTTCAAAGGACACTCGCCCAGAAACTTTGGGATTTGTCAATAGACATTTTAGCAGATTCCAGTAGGACTTTCTGTGTTTTCCTGCCAGTAGAAGGGCCTCCGAGCTCTACTTTGATGAAGCTCATTATAGTTTCAAATGTGATGCGTGGTGCAATCAGAAATTGACATTGACCTAGTTTGTCTCACGTCCTTTCTTCCATCAGCAATATTCCCTAATCAAAAAGCAATGTTTTTTCTTCTTTAGGTTGGTTGCATACCAGCTTCATCAAGCCACTTGGGGATGGTCTTTTGTTTTCCAGTAAATGTTTTTTTAACTCATTCAGTGCCAAAGATGACTAAAGTCATTGTTTGCATTTCTTTCACTGTGTAGGCATCGGAAAGAGCCCCCGCACTGTGAGAACAAACATCTTAGCTCTAAAGTTTCCGCTTCCGGTCGGTAATGTAACGGCGCCTGTAAATAGCGCCTGTGCTTGGCTTAGCTGCAGTCAACGGCTACTTTTTCAAACTTTTCTCCACCAACCTCCTCTTTTCCACCTTGCTCCTGTCTGCGATCCTCTTCAGTAGTGTCCCTGCTACCATCTCCTATGATCACCAGACTCTTTTGTCCTTCCGTTCGTTCACGATCGCCCAAGATGCACCGAGGACGTACCATCCTGTTTGTTTATCTGAGTGGTGCGCTGGCCCGGAACCAAACGACGATCCCAACCTGCACGCCTCCAGCGATGTTTATCCGGTCCCAGGAAAATGTTGGAGGAAAAGAGGTAAACAAGCAGGAATCCAGGTGAGAATAAGACTTCTCTTAAAGCGTGGTTTATCTGGTAAACATTGGCATGATCTTCTAGCTTATTGTCTGAAAGCTTATACTGAAACAGCTCTTCTTAGGCTCTCTAATGACCTTCTGACTCACAGTGATGCAGGGGACTGTTCTGTTCTGGTCCAGCTGGACCTGACTGCAGCCTTTGACACTGTTGACCATCACCTGCTACTGGAGAGGCTGAGAGACTGGGTGGGCCTATCAGGATCTGCTCTGGAGTGGTTCTCCTCTTATCTCTCTGAGTGTAGCTTCTCTGTGGCCATCTCCAAGTTTAGGTCCTCCGCCACCTCCCTTACCCATGGTGTCCCACAAGGTTCTGTGCTGGGGCCTCTGCTCTTCCTCCTCTATCTGCTTCCTCTTCAGCACATCCTGAGCTCCTTCAAAGGAATCTCCTACCATCTTTATGCAGATGACATCCAACTGTACATCTCCTTTAAGCCCCATGAGATGTCTAAGCTGCAGCTGTTACACACCTGCTTAGACTCTATCAAAACCTGGATGGTGGGAGCTTTCTTCAGCTGAATGAAGATAAGACTGAGATCCTCATCTGTGCCCCAGACAAACTGGTTCCCAAAGTCAGAGACTCTCTTGGTCAGCTTGCTTCTCACACCAAACCTTCTGTCAGGAATCTTGGCGTGACCTTTGACCCAGCTCTCACCCTGGGTTCTCATGTCAGTTCTCTTGTTGGCTCTTCCTTCTTCCATCTCAGGAACGTTGCTAAGCTGAGTCCCATTCTGTCCCGCTCTGAACTTGAGACAGTTCTCCACACCTTCATCTCCTCACGCTTAGACTACTGTAACTCTCTTTTCACGTGTCTGAGCAGAACCTCCCTGAACCGTCTACAGGTGGTTCAGAACGCCTGTGCTCGGCTTCTGACCAAGTCCTCCAAACACACCCACATCACCCCGCTTCTCCTCCAGCTTCACTGGCTGCCAGTCAACTTCAGGGTTCATTTCAAGATCCTGGTTCTGGTCTATAGGGCCTTACATGGACAAGCACCATCTTACATTGGTGATCTTCTTAGTCCCTACATCCCCAGCAGGTCCCTGAGGTCCAGTGATCAAAGCCTACTGGTTGTGCAGCACCAGGCTAAAGGTCAAAGGTGACAGATCATCTGCTGCTGTGGCCCCCAGACTCTGGACCTCTCTCCCCCTGAGCCTGAGATCAGTGGACTCAGTGGTCTCCTTTAAAAAGCAGCTGAAGACTCACTTGTTCAAGCTGGCTTTTGTATGACCTTCTTCACCTCTCTCTCTTTATTCTGCTCTCCCCACCTATTCCACCTTCCTCAGGATCCACTGATTTCCCTCTTTCCTGTTCACTCTCTCTTTCTTAACATTTTTTAATCACAATTGTCTATTTTTGCTCATTTTAAATATATTTTTAAACATTTTCTAAATGCTTTTCTATGTTTTTACATTTTTTGCTTTTGTGAAGCGCCTCGTGAGTTTTATCTTGAGAGGCGCTATAGAAATGATATTTTCTTCTTCTTCTTCTTCTTCTAAAGCCAATCTTCATCCGCATACGTCACATGTCACGTGATCAGGAAGCAGAACATTCATGTGTTAGGAGATCGTTTTGGGTCGCTGCTGTAAAAAAAAGTGAGGCGCGAACCGGAAAAGCTTCTGCCGATCACAATTCAACAACAGATTATGAAAGAATGGATACCGCTCAAAACGCGTGGATTCTTCCTGATATAAGAGGTGTATCATCTTTGTTTTGGTTGTTTTGGCGTCAACATCATCCTAGCGCGCAACGTTCTGTGACTCTTAAAAAACTGTAAAAACAGTGAGAAACGCCGGCAGCGAATGAGTTAATCTCCTGAAAGAACCTTCCTCTTCAGTGTGGTACACGCCATGACACCAAACCACCCTGTGACTGCCTATCACTCTTAAAACAGGGATACTGAATCATTGCAACATGGATGTAATGATTTGTAATGATACTGTTTGTACAGGCCAGCTAACTTAGTTTTTAAAAAATATTTAATGAACGAGATTCCAAAAACAAAGTCCATTTCTTTATTTTTAATTTTGTTTTTTTCAGTTCCAAGTGTCTTTCTCATATTGACAAATTGGAAGCCCGTCAGGTTCAACACAAATATGGATAAAATAATAATTTTTCACCTTCTAGAACACTCTTTCCTCCTGTGAAGGGTTATCTACCATGTCTAAGCATTCTTTTAAGATCCCCTACACTAGTGGGGTCATGTTGAGCTGCTCAGATGAGTCTTTCGTGCGGAGGTTTTACTTTCTACAAAGACCTAGTTGATTGAATTGCCTTGTGAACACACAATGATAATGAAAGCTATAGAGATGCAAGGCTTTAGTTTCGCTTTGACAAAGTCAAACAAGAGCTCTCACTTATCACAGCGAGCAAGATATCCTCTGTGCCTGGAAACCGTTAAGCCCCACCATTCATGCTTGAAGTTAACTCTCCCTCTCTCTCTCTCTCTCTCTCTCTCTCTCTCTCTCTCTCTCTCTCTCCTCTCTCTCTCTTCTCTCTCTCTCTTCTCTCTCTCTCTCTCTTCTCTCTCCTCTCTCTCTCTCTTCTCTCTCTCTCTCTCTCTCTCTCTCTCTCTCTCTCTCTCTCTCTCTCTCTCTCTCTCTTTCTCTCTTTCTCTCTTTCTCTCTCTCTCTCTCTCTCTCTGTCTCTCTCTGTCTCTCTCTCTGTCTCTCTCTCTCTCTCTCTTCTCTCTCCTCTCTCTTCTCTCTCCTCTCTCCTCTCTCCTCTCTCTCTCTCTCTCTCTCTCTCTCTCTAGCAAAATTTGCCAAGCAAGGGAGATTTGTTGCTTCTTCTAAAAGGCTGAAATTCCCACTTGATCTGTCTTTAGTTATTTGTCACAACTTCACACTTCCGGTATTTGTGCAAAGAATTTAAAATTAAATCAAATCAAACACTTATTTGAAAGCTTTTTGTACAGTTTAGATCATCTGTGTGACCACAGTCATTTAATCATATAAAAATAAAAAATAATTTCTGTGGTAGAAATCCCGTATAGTCCACACAAATAGTTTTTCAGTAACTGAAGCAAGAAACGGACGTGTTGTTTCCCAGGAGCATCACAGCTGTGGACTAATTAGGGAGCATGGCTCAGAATAGCGTAATCTGGCTTGGCACTGCTACCTGCTGCGCGCCAGCCTCCCCCTGCTGAGCTCCTCCGAGAAAAATATAACCTTCACCTGAAGGGGAAAGAGTGTTGACAGGCTTTTCACTGAACATCCAACAAGCTCATTTCCATGACAACAGGATGGGAATAAATATGGCACGTGTTCAAAAGGTGTCAGGTACAAATACTTAACTAAGTAGCAATATTTGGCTATCAATACTTCACTGGAGTGAAACCTGCCGTCTGAACCTCAGCTGCGATGTGGGCAAAATTTAGGCCTGAGAAATGGTGCACCAATATATTTCTCTTCCCCAAAAATGACTTACGACGTTCATCCTACAAGAGACCACTGCGAATGTCTTCATTAAACGAGTGATCCACTTCTTTAAAAATAGATAAATTACCGCTTTTTTAAATTTTGGCTCGTCTTTTATGAATGTGACATCAGCCTCATATACCTCCTGCATTAGCTTCAGATAGAAAACATGGTAAAATGCTAGGATTTGAAAATCCACATAGATCTATGTCTCGCTAGCTGTTGTTACAGGACCAGAGCGTTTGCAAAACGGGATTGCGCGGCTCCCTGGGCAGGATAAAGATCGTTTATAAGATCAGACCGTGGTGGTAATGTGGCACAATCGTGGCAATTTTATAAAAGATTAGGTGATGGCGGCATAAAGGGGGTATGGGGGCGGTCTCTGCCCTGCCGCAGACTTCCGAAGCCGTGATCGTTAAGTTTTTTAACAAGCAGCGCCTAAAGGTGTCTGTCCCCATCAGTCGCTGTGCAGTCTCTGGTGATCTGAGCTTCAGCTCTAACAGAGAGGCTCGTGGAGCTCTGCGGCGCTCCAGTTTGCCATCTCAACTGATTTTGTTCAAAAAGCAAACCTTACTGCCCGTGTTTACTTTCATTTTCAATACATTTGCCAGCCGGAGCTCAGCACTCACTCCCCACATCATCATGACATCTGCCTCTGTTGCGCCAGGGCGCATACCACAGACCATTACCGCAATATTACTACCAAGCGAGGCGGAACGAATAACGCAAAATTCTCGCAACGCCATGCCGGCATGACGCTTTTATAGACAAACAATTGCGGTAATATTACGCCGATTTGCCAGCATGGCGTGTTTTATAAAAGAGGCTGCTGTGAATTACCACTCATGGACTCACCGAACTTGACTCACGGCGGGGAAGGCTGTTGCTGTTTTAACCGGGGCTGCCAACTTTTCAAAGAGTGAGACGGGGTTGGGAGCGGACAATACGCCGACCATTTAGAGCGGGGGGGGGGGGGGGGGGATTAATATTGACTTTATTTATTTCTACTCTGTACGGAAGAGGATTAGAGCCACTGACAAGGAAAAAAAGATAATTCTTACTTTTTTCTCAGAATTCTGACTTTTAACCTCGGAATTCTGACAGGGAATTCTGGGAAAGAAATCCGAATTCTCTTTCTTCTTTTTTTTTTCCTTTTCAGTGGCCCTAATCTTCTTCCGTACCTCTGACTTTACAGAGGGAACTGACCTTTGTTTAATACAAATTTTCTTTTCATGAGGAAAATTTAACATCCAACTCTCCTGAACTTCTTCAGTCTATCTATCATCTGTCTGTCTGTCTGTCTGTCTGTCTGTCTGCAGTAAAGAGTTACAGGAACTTTTGATTCTATGAATGTAAATGATTTAATTTCCATCTGGGGAGGGGTGTAACATCATGTCATTCATAATATTACCAGTTATTATTTCCTGCCAAGAAAAAAATCTATCATGTTAAGCTAACTTCATGGTGTAGTTGCATCCACTGAACAGGATTATGTTCATGTGTTCATCAGCATGAAGTTATTGAAGTTATCAAAGCAAACATGGCTGGAATCAGTTTTACTGTAATATGTGTCTCTAAGTGTGTGTGCTGCTGGAATGAGTGGATGTCCCTGCTGTGGGACTAATAACATCTACTCTATTTTGTTATATTAATTCATATCAGCCAGTAGGAAAAAAAAGTTTGAGGAATTTTGGCCCTTTCAGGCTTCCATACCAGTAGTTGTCATCTCACAAACAGGAAAAACACACCGGTGAAGCGCTGAATTAAAACATTAGGAATCCACGTCACGAGCTAATGTAGGCGAGGGAACATGTGAGTGAGCCACCACAGTAGGAAGCGCAGCTTCTGATCTGTGGCTGATGAGTGAAAACAAAAGAAAAACATTCGGGACTGAAGCTCTGTCAACACTGCTGCATTTCTAAATAAAGCATGTCATTATGGCGGCGTGCACAGCCGCAGCTCAGGGTTCTGGAAGAACCGGGCATGCCCGTCCCATCAACAGCGTGGAGCTCACCACTCCGCCCATCTCACAACCAGAGCAGGAAAAAGCACATTGGCTTGGATTATACAGATGGGATTATGTGTGAAATAACCCCAGTTAAATTATTACTTATGCGTTGTTTGAGTGCATGTTGTTCAGTAGCTAATGCTGTCATTAATATCATCTGGTTTTTTCATAAGCCCTACACACTGATGCATGATGCGCGTTTGGGGAGCGCAGGCGCTGGTTTAGAGTGAGATATTGGAGGTTGTGGTGTGAGAGCGTGTGAAGAGGGTCAAATGCGTGTGTCTCACGCTCGGTGCATGAGAGTTGGCAGCTTTTAACAACCAGGAATGAGCATCAGACGTCTCAGCTAACCATTAGCATTAGCAACTTCATGGCAGAAGCACCACCAGCTTTGCATTATTTGTAGAAATAAAACATCCATGTTGCAAGTCAGTGCTAGAGTCGAATTGCTGTTATCCAATCCGGGGCAGGATGTTCAGATATCAGGAAGTAAGACTCCCAAGTCTGTCTGCTGAAGCTCAGGTGTGATGTCGCAGACTTGGTCTGCAGAGTCAAGGGTTTGTGGGCTTTTTTCGGCCTTCAGACTTTCGCTGATGAGTAGCACACCCAAAACACCGCAGCTAGCCAGGAAGAAGCCAGTGGCTTTTCAAAAGAAAGCAACATTTAAACGTTTCATGATATCTAAATTCATTTCAAACTACGATTATGGTTAGTACGAGTGCACAAATATAGGCTATATAGTTCCTGCTTTACATTGTTTCTCAGTAGGGTAACTGGTTACGACTTGTTATGGTTGGACTTTTATGTTGAAGGGGGTGTTCTTGGCCGATTGTGTGGAGAGTTCCAGTTTGATTGTTTAGAAAGAGAAAACAAGCTAGTTTGAACAGAGATTGTCAACGTTGTTTTTCCTGGAGTTAAGGCGTGGGTTGCGGACAACAGTAACCCGGAATAAAGATCCGAAACGGAAAGAACAAGTCCGAGCCATTAAAATATCTTTAAAAATCAACAAAAATGTTCAGATGTGGTGGCTTTTCATTTGCTGTGGTGGTGTGACACGATCAGTTAGTGTAAACTTCTATTTTGACAAGTGTGGTGGGGAAAACAATGTATTTTGATGCCCATTCTGATTGGTTATTGAAAAGCTACAGCAAACCCCCATGAAGGCGTTTCTGTAGCCCAAGCAGAAACGCCTCGAGGCTCCCTGATTGGCACAGCTTAAAGATCAAGTTCACTTGTCTCTTCAACATGTTTGCAGTGGTCTCTAGTATAAATTAATGCCTTGTGAGTCGATCTCTGTTGGGAACAAACAGCTCTGGTGCTCCTGTTTCAGATGAGAACACAGCAGGACAGATTGGCTAACAGCAACACGACTCTACCACTAATTGGTTTGCTCTGCAACATTAATGTTTTATCTCCACAAATAACATACGTGTGGAGTAGTTTTGCCATGTTGCGGAGTTGCTAAGGCTAACAGTTAGCTTCTACTAGCAAAAATATTCTCTGGATGCTAATCTAACAACAGCCTTCCCCATCACAAGTCAAGAGTGGTGAGTCCATGAATGCTAGTTTTCATTGTGACGTCGATCTTTTCAAATCTAATAGTTTCCCTGTTTGTTTTCTCTTAGCGGCTAATGCAAGAAATGGGGCTAGAAGACTGGTTTAGTGTTTGGCCTGCATGTTGAACGCAGAGTGACCAATTGTGGTGAATTAACTTGTATAAATAATGGCATTATTATTAAATTTTTATTTGATGTACTTTAGTAAAAATCTGTAATTGATATTTCAACTCCTAGAGAATTATTTATAAACTCCAGTACATCTACTTCTACGTAAGTAATGAAAGAGATTACTTCTGACACCTCTGAATGTGAGCCAGCTTGTGGTCCTAAACATGTCATGTTGTGATGGAAATGATTTCACAGAAGGAAAGGTAATGCTGAGCATTAAGTATTCCCTACTGAACACCGTTTATTGTACTATAGAGCCTGTCACATTAGCTTATCAGTGAACAAATACAATTATTTCCACTGAAACAGCCTCCTAAAAGTCGTGTTGAGTTGTGAAAACAATTGATTTTTCAATGAAATGCCTCCCACATTGGAAATGCAATAATGGGCTACTAAAAGGAAAACCAGCTCAGTGGGTTCATGCATCTATAAGATCTAAGACTGCTGGCACATTCTGGCATTCAGAACTACTGGCTTCTGTGCAAGACCATCCACTTGAAATGTCAGAGCACAAAAATCATTTTACAATTTCCTCTAAATGCTTCTCTTGTCTGGCTTTCCAGATGATTCATTTCCATTAAAGTTGTCAGAATGATTCAAATACACAGCAGGTTGGGAAAAATGTCTTCAAACTTCTAAAATTGTCCTATTTTTCATGCGCCGGCCATTTTTATACAAACGATTTGAACCCTTGACATCAAAATTATAATGTTGTGCTTCTGACGAGATCTTTCACGTCAGCACAGGAGAATATTGCAGCTATCTTTTCAAGCAGTAGCAGAAAATGTTGAGTTCTGTGTAGAGCTTTAAACTAATCATTTGGCCTCATCCATCAAGCTTGCTTACGCACAAAATGGGGTCGGAAAACTGCGTAAGCAACTTTCCATGCAAACTTTGGGATTCATGACAGAAAACTTAGCAGTTGACTAAGGACCTGGCTTACACACATGTTGGACATGGAGAGCACCTGCAGTGCTGCTGCTGAGAAGGATAACATTATGAAATCCTGCAGCATTATCACTTGTACACACACACACACACACACACACACACACACACACACACACACACACACACACACACACACACACACACACACACACACACAGCCTGAAGCACAGAATACAGAATGCAGAATATCAGCAGGGGGACAGATTGAGACAGAACATCATGCGTCTGTGACGGTGTGTGTCCTGTCACTGTGACCTGATTGATCATGCACCCTGGCTGCTTGGACAAGGGAGATCTCTGTTTGGGTGACTGGTTAGTGCACGTGACTTTCACCCGGGAGTCTGGGGATTGAATCCGGATTGGACCATTTTTTATATCCGCCACAGATCTCTCTGAAGAACTCACAACATTGACGGCTTCAGCAACGCTGTGCCACTCTGTGGATTTTCTCTTATTTGTTTTGCAAAAGCACTTCCTTTCATTTCTCCACCTCACCCACAGGTACCTCAACTTCTGCTTCTGTGAAATAGCGCTTCCTTGATCTGCCTTGATCTACGGTCACCATGTCATTGGCGGAGTGCTGCAACAGCCGGCTTATGTATATGCATGAGGTCCACAAGGCACTTTGCACTGACCATTTATGGCAGTAAGTGGGCGTGGTGAGGGCGGGATGTGACTAAAATGCAGCTGAGAACCTTTCTAGATAGTTTCTGATTTATGAAGCGGAGGTCGCGTGCAGCTGTGCGTCCTCCATGTTTGATAGATCACACACCTACTTGGCGTGAGTACATTTTTTTGCTGAGCTTAAGTACGGTTTTAGTAAAGATTATACGCCATGTTTGATAAATGAGACCCCAGAAATCTAAGTGGACAAAAAGTGTTAATGTGAGTAAATTTCTACATTTATATTATACATACTTATTATAGACATTATTATTCTTATAGAAATCTTCTTTATAGGTATTATGTAATGATTTAAATCTTATCTAAATCATGGTCTGAATGTTAGAAGTTATTCTGAGTTTATTGTTAAGTAACGAAAGTGATTTGAAATCAGCCGAAGGACAGATGACATGAGGAGGTCCCCACAAACATCTTTACATCTTCTATTCATTTATTTTCTCAAGTTACAATTGTATTTTAGTTCCCTACGGAAAAAAATAGAATGTTTTGTTTGTGTGGGTTATTAAACATTAAATATGGAGTGTCAGTGCAGGTTATAATTTAATTGTGAGTTGATTATATTCAAAGGATCCAACAACTGAGGCATGTCATCACAAAAACTCAACATCGAAGTCAGTCTGGCAAAGTCTGATGTAAACAAATTTACACTTTCAAACAACACAACAACAGAAACAACTAATAAACTATGTTTCTGCTACTTCTCTTGCAACTCTTACAGAAGTAACCAGCTTAGCATTGTGTGTCAAACGGAGGAACCTCGACTGCATTTAAATAATAACAACAGAGCTGCAGCACAAGCAGCATCAGAATCTTGAACTTCATCTAAAAATGAAAAAGGGAGAAGCTGATTATGCTGAAAGTCTGGCGTTGCAATTTAGTAGAAGAAACACTAGAGAAAAAGTTGAAAATAAGCAAGTTGAGAACACAGATTGTGCCCCCCCCCCCCCCCCAGCACGAATGTGGACCTGGACGAGTAACACGGTTTACATGTAGACATAAATATGAATTGATCATTTATCACACACACACACACACACACACACACACACACACACACACACACACACGCACGCACGCACGCACGCACACATTTATATTTTATCTTTGATATTCTTCTCATGTAAAAGCAGAAAGTGAGAATTTATGTGTATGAGGGGAGGATGAATGAAGATCAGAGAAAGTGGAAACAAAGTCAATCCACCATACTGCTCTGTGATTGGCTGAAAGGTTTGAAGGCAGTTCATTGCCAAGAAAGAAAGACAGAATCAAAACAATCTTTTCTACAGCCTCTCTCAAGATAAGAATCATGCTTCTCACTGACTCCATTTATTCTTTAACGATGATGTTTTATCTCCACAAATGACACAAGCCTGGAGGTGTTCTGCCATTTGGTGGAATTGCTAATGCTAATAGTTAGCTTCTACTAGCTGAGGCATTCTCTGCTGTTTCCTGGACGCTAAACCAACAACAGCCTTCCCCGTCGTGAGTCAAGATGGATGAGTCCATGAACGTTAGTGACAGTGCGACGCAGATCTGTCAGGATTTTCTAATCCTAGAGTTTCACCGTCTACCCAAAGCTAATGCAGGAGGTAGGTGTAGGAGACTATTTTCATGTTCAGCCTGCATGCTAAATGCGAGTGACTGGTTACAATCAGAAATAATCCTTACTTTACTTTTCACTGTTCTCCTCCTTTAAATGGTGCATCCTGAACATCACCCTGATGTCTGTAATGTTACGGCTGATGAGCATTAAAATGAAATTGTGATTTGCAGAGAAATGTTTTCAGACATGCAAAAGAGCTTCCTCAGGAAACATCCCTCAGATGACTTACAGCCCTCATGCTGCAACAACATCAGTTGCTCTCTACTCTGTCTGTTATACAAACACACACTAGTGGAGGAGGTACTTGTGATGACAAGTGCAACTGGGACAACGGGCTCGTCAATGGCTCCAAAGAGTAACCGTGTCACAAACCGACTGTCATTGGCACGAATCATGGTAGCTTCTTTTCAGCTTAAATCAGTGTCTATGCATTATTTACTGCATATTACTCAATACCTCGGAGAATTTTGTGAAAGAAATATCATAATATTTAGCCATATCCAGCGTCGGTCGGCTCACCTTTCACATACAAGCACGTCCATCTTCTCTCTGCCAGGATCCCGTCTTTGGCTGTCCGAGCCAATTCCCTGGCTTTCTGTGATGAATATGTTCAGTAAAACAATGCATTCATCTCTCTGTGGGAATCCAGCTGACAACTGTCACCTTACAATGCATTATGAATTGGGGTTCATAAATAATTGGTTAGAGAACACCAATGCGAAAGAAAGAGAGGAGACTTGGAGTGAAAAACTTTTTCTTTCTGAACGTTTCCAGAAATCACTGAGCTGATAAGTCCATCGTTGTTTATTGATGACATTAAACAATTTCAAATGAAAGTAAACTGCTGAATTAAACCATCAGTCCTGTCTGATTCAACACCACCCAAGTGCTTTGTGGTGAACAGTTTCAGGATGCAAATACTATATTCTGAGATGTGCTGACAGAGTTGATGGCTGGCAGGGTAATGAATGTGCCAGACAAAGGTGGAGCAGAGATTCAGGTCATGGCATCTGTGTAGTGGATGCAGCTCCTGTCTGAATCTCTCCGTGCAGCCCTGGTAGAATGTATTAGCCTAATGAAATAGCAAGGCATGCACCGGGATTGGCTGTAAATTTGCCAGCGGTGCCCAGCGGCCCCAAGCGTGCTGCTAGGTGATAAAGTGGCGTCTCACCGTCTGTACGAGGGTCACATAAAAGGGTCTCAGTTGGTGTAATCGACATCATATATCCAGTCTCACACTTCTAGGACACGGGCCTTAAATTACTCAGCTTTCTTTTACTTTATTTTTTTATTTTTTTTTGCTTCTTCAAAAGCTAATCATGACAGGGAAAGCCACTTATCCACCAGAGCTGATGCCTTTACTCAAAGATGTTCTGCTAATGGTGAGACACAGAAAGAGCTTCAGGTAAATGGTCATAAAATGTTTGAAACTGTCTGTAATTTGGTCTTGGGAGGAATTCCAAGTAGAAAGGGCCATTTGCACTTTCCTTTGTGTCTCATTACTTATATGTCTGCCAAAATAAAAAGCTATACCGAGTGTTTGATTTGCTACACCAAAGAGAAAAATGGGCAGAAATGAAAACGGAAGAAAATACCGTTAAATGGCAGCGAATGCTTTGGTTACCAAACACACATTATTGAGTTTCTCTTTTTTGTTTGCAAAAACGTTTTTCATGACAACATCAATTTCTCCAGAATGACATTTTCCAGACCGACAGCGCTGAAGGAAAGTGGCGCTACAAAACATTTCTGGGTGAAAACAGTCTGACCTTGCTGTGCCCTTGCAATCAAACTCTAAATAACACACAGGACAGTTTTTCTAACCAATTTTTTCATTACTCAACAGCCGTTCTATGCTTTGATCCTCAAGCATTACCGGGTTCATAAACTGCATTAAATAGTGTTTTATTCCCTTTGAAGTGACACATTTTTTAAGTAAAATTTGACTTTTCACATTTTAGTAAAGCCACGGTGAACAGATCTGTCTGAAACTTGCAGTTTTTCAGCATGTTTGATGTAAATGATTCATTATTATGAAGATGAATCAAAGACAAACACAGTTTAAAGACATGTTTTCTTTGTCGTAACATCGATGAGAGAAGTGTAATTACTTGTCATTTTATTTGTCTGTGAACAAAATGCGAGAAAGAACATAAACTAGCACGCTAAATTCTGTAAATCCTGGTAAAATGTAAGTAAAACGAGGCTCTATTTAAAGAGCAAGTCATCCCTACCAGAGTCCAACTACACTCCCATTTCCTGTTTGAAAAATGCACCACAAGGAGGTGTTGCCTGGCAGACTAAGAGGGCTGAGTTGCTAATAAACACACACACACACACACACACACACACACACACACACACACACACACACACACACACACACACACACACACACACACACAGCTGCATTGTGAAATAATGTGGTACCAGCTAATGTCACAGAGTACCTCTTGGTCAATAGCAATGGCAGTTTTTACCTGAAGAGGATGCAACACTCCCAGTTTTAGGCAGAATATTTAAATTTAAACTATGATGCACTAAAATTGTTGACTACATGTATCTACAGCACAATGAGACACTCATTTATGTACTTTATTAGCAAATAAAGTTAATGTGGAGGTGAGTACTAGCCTGGTCTGCGAGACTCGACCTCAGTCTGTTCTACACAGAGGGACGAGTCTGGATACTCAGAGGCAGAAAGCATCATGAGGGGTGGGACCAGCCTGCTTAAAAATAATCTAACAGAAAAATAGGTGGGAATGACAACTGTATCGCGCAATGCTGTAGATTTTAGCTATCGTCAAAGATGGCGTCTGACGATTGGCGCAAACATCTTTCATTTAGAATAGAGGAAAGAGCCGCAGCAAACTCCACTTCAGACGCCATCTCCGATGTTTATTCCTTAAGGAAGCATTGGCATGGCTGGCCATGCTAGGTGAATCCACTAATAAACAGAATTTGTTTCTATTGTTTTTCCTTCATTAAGACATAGAACATTAAAGGAATATTTTACAACTTTTTCATATTTTTAAATCATTATCTTGAGCCAATATGTGCTAAAATGACATTTCACAGGGTTAATGAACTGTCACTCAGACTCCCACCGCCCTCTGTGGCCAGAATACCGCACTTGCAAACTGAGAGTTGCCAGTCCGGTCCCTGCTGGTGGAGGAAGCTGTGGAGTGGAGGGCGGTTGACATAATGGAGCTGCGGTCTGCTTCCAGCACGTTTCCTGCATGTTTTACATCATGAACACAGCTGATTTGTTTGATTCAGTGATGAACCGCTCCTGTAGACACTAATGAAGGCTGAGGAGACAATTAAGCTGTTAGATAAAGGTGTTAAAAAGCCGAACACACAGTAAAGAGATGTTTTGCTTTTGGTTCTACTCAGGGCCGGATTATCATTGCAGGGGCCCCTGGGCACAATGTGCTTAAACCCCCCCCCCCCCCCCCCCCCCATGCAGGAAGATAATAAACAGACAGGACAGAAAAATAGTCAAATAAAAACAAGTTAGTTGTTGTACCTGCTGGTTGCAACAAACAGACACCATTGAAGGTAATCAGAAGTGAGGAACAGAAAACGAAATAATTATTTCAACGTTTGGATCAGCAGGAACTCTGAGAGGCTGCAGGCGCATCAGTGAGTTTGCAGCCGCTGCGCAGGGGGAGGGGGGGAGAGGGTTAGAGCAAGGGGAGGGGGAGGGGGCTGAAGCAGGGGAACAGTAAAGATGCAAAAACTACCGTTGTTAAAAGAAATGTGTGTTAACGTAGAAAACGTGGACGCAATTTTAATTACTTGTCAACATTTTTCTCCAACGTTAAGACTGCTGCACAAAAAAATAAAAAAAAAGACTGCTGCTTGCGTGGGCCCCCTTGTGGCTGTGGGCCCCTGGGCCTGTGCCCAGTTTGCCCATATTATAATCCAGCTTTGGCCCTACTAAACTGCCAGGACTGCTTTTAATGAAAGTGATTTTTTTGGGGGGGTCATAGTAAAAAGAAAGTAGCTCCTGAACTAATTTTTTTATTGTTCACGACTGATTAAATCTGTAAAAGGACTGCAGATTAAGTGATTTTATTATATGATGACATTGGTAAAAGCAGTGTCTATATTTTCTGCACACACATCTTCTCCTTGAGCCATTTCCTTCTCTGTAGCCTTACTCTGTTCTCAACACTTTTATTTAGCCTCCCTATATTTACCTTCTATGTACAGGTAAAATGCAACAGTCATCAGATCAAACATATGTTAGGCTATCTGACCTTTTCATGAAGATGTACAAGTTTTTGTTCATCTGATAACATCCTGCTGCTGTTTGACACGCATGCAGGTATACAGCAGTACGTATACCTCACTTGATGTATCGTCCAATCACACTCAAATGGAAAATAAAGCCCACATGCTGCGACTGTCCAATTTTCTGAGGAGGGTAGATCTGTTTGAAGCTGTGAAGAACGTTAAGCAGGATCAATGTGAAAATGACAGAATGTTATTGCTATAACAGATTTGTGATGTCATTTACATTTGTTCTGTGTGAAATTGTCTGCTTTGAGTCAGAAACCAGCAAACAGCAAGACTCCAAACAGCTAAAATGCAATAAAGCTAGACGATCATGTTCGATACAAAATAAAACTGCAACGGAGAGGCGAGATTGTGTCAGAAAATCTCATGAACGGATCTGCGCTGAAGTCTTTTTCACGGAAATATGTGTGAAATGTACGAGGTGGGCTGATGTTGGGATGTACGAGGTGGGCTGATGTTGGGATGTACGAGGTGGGCTGATGTTGGGATGTACGAGGTGGGCTGATGTTGGGATGTACGAGGTGGGCTGATGTTGGGAACGGGCACGTTAGAGAGGATAGAGGTACCTCGTGTGTAGATTTCTGACAAAGAAACAACGTTTTCTTTCTTTTTGCTTCAGACAAGATGTTGCACCACACTTGGCAGAGATTTCACAGACGCCCAGAAAAACTGAAGAAGCTGCTCGTTATGACACAAGTAGATTTGAGTACTCCTGCTGCACCTTCCACACGAGTGAGTTTGCAGTTTTTACAGAAATCACTCTAGCCAAATAGGACAAGAGGTCCACGGAGCGTCGTTCCATGAAGTCTAATGCTGTTCCAGGAACAGTCCATTCCTATGTTATATCGCCACTTTTGCCACACTTTTCCTAGACTTCTGTCTTGTCTGTTGTTAAATATTATTATAAATAAGGGTTTGCTGTAAAAGTCACAATTCCCAAACACACACAGTTTAACCCTCTCAGGCTCAAAATAAGTTTTGATAAAAGGACGAACAACTAAGTCCTTCAGGGGTACTTCTGAGTTAAAAATGCTCATGAAATACGTGTGTGGAGTAACCAGGTATGTGGAGTAACCAGGTATGTGGAGTAACCAGGTATGTGGAGTAACCAGGTATGTGGAGTAACCAGGTAGGTTTTAACGTTGCAAATCTGAAACGCCTGCCTCCAGAGGGTTAACAAAACCAAAAAAATCTGCATTTAAAAAGCACAAATACTTCCACGGTTTTTATTTCTGAGGATATGAAAGTTCAAATAGACATGAATGATTGTAGACATCATAGTGCATCCTTCTGTAAACATTGTATAACATGCAGCCCTTCATAAATAAGTCAAAGAAGCAATAAGGGGAGAAAATAGTGATGCATCTCCTTCCCATCATTCTGTCCCAACTTTAAACTTCAGTACAAATAACCGCCGTGTTTTACTGCATCTTAGAGGTTCAGAGATGCCAGACAGCGAATATTTCTGCACCTACTGAAATATTATCAAAGATGTTACCAGAACAGTGTCTACTGCTGCATGGTGGGACCGCTGAAGGAGTTTGCTGTTCAAATCTCAAACTCTGCTTTGCTTTGTAAAGAAGGTGCATTCTCTTTGTGCATGTGTGGATCTATGGGTGATTTGGTTGTCCTCCACCGCCCAAAAACAACAACCCTGAGTGATCTTCGACCTTAGACGGTTCTGGTGTGTCTGTGTTGGTCCTGGCAACCTCTTCAAGGTGTACTTCTCTGCTCAGTAAACATCAACCCCCTCATGACCTTGAAGAGGATTAAGTAGGTACAAAAGAAGTGAGTGTCACGTCTGGAAACAAATACATTCTTTGTTTCTGCAGGGAGGAAAATCCTCATCTCACCCATGCTCGTATCACTATCATTTACATGCTTGTAAATTAACATCCCTGCTTATGCAAATCTCTTTTTGTTTGGGTTGCATCTCAGAAATCCCAATGTGTTTCAAGTAAATGCACTTTTAAACTGGCGACGCTCATATTTGCCATGAAGAGCAGGCAGCTGGGATAAACCATCTTGCTGTTTCAGGCTATTTACTCGGCGCTTGACACGGCTCATTCTACTGCTCATTAAGAAAAGTAGTCTCCTAATTAAACCCTAAACACCACAGGGGTTATCAGGAGAAGCATTTCATCAGCTGCATCGTGGTAGTTACTGCCTACCCTACGTGGGATGGTTCAGTGGGAAATATGCCGTGACACTGCACAGCAATGTGCTTTATCATAAGATATTATGTGACACATGTATTGCTGCCATAAACTTGTTGGCGCTTGTCATTGCATGTCACAATGCCTGATGGTTAACACCTGGGTGATAAAAACCAACGATGGGGTTCTCCTCAGTCTGACTGGTTAACACCATGTATGGGAATCAGACATTAAAGACCAAGTTTCTGATATGAAGCGGTCGCTGCATACGCAAAAACCTTTACTCTCGGGATCCCACAGCTAAAGCCTGGAGGCTAGCGAGTTTCATTACGATGATCCAACGTTTGCAGCATTCCAGATCTTGGGGTATCCTGTAGAAGGCTCTTCCCTTATTTCGTCCGCTTCTGTTCTGGCATCCTGGGGCACAACAGGAATCTACCATATTTCCTGTTTGAGTTTTCTGACAATAACAAATAGTCCAGCTGCGGGCTTCTGCCTGCCAAGATGGCGCCGTTCGATTTGAACTGTTGCATGCCGGGAGAAGTGACGCTAACTCCCGGAGCTCTATTAGCCTGGATAGCTGATGTGGGTTGGAAGCCAACTTCACTAAGCTGAGCTCAGCGCTCAGCTGCTCATTGACGCTACTTCGAGCGACGACATTGCTACTTTTAAACATAATATTAACACATTTCTTATCAGTGTGCTTGCTGAAAAAGTCATGCTTTTGGGCAGATAAATGACAGAAATGACGGTTTTTAACAGGTTCAAGGTTTTAAAGTCAGTCTGTCAGGATTATTGGTTCCTAATAACAGGTCACATTCCTGCTTTTTAACCCAACTGCATAACAGTTTGAGCCCATCTAAATGTTTATGAGCATCGCTGCTGATGCTCAAGAGCAAAACTGGGTAATTTATATTAATTCTAGGCTTATTAAAACTCACAGCGCTGCAGTCCTACGGAAAACCATTACTGACACCAAGATGGAGGTCTGATAACTCCAATAATAAATTAAACACATTAATTTTCTGTATAAATTTTGTGTAGAATACTCTGTATGCTCTCTAAGAGTCCGTAAGAAAATCAGAATGACACAATGATGCACTGATCTGCATCAATAAATTATGTACATTATTGTGATTATCAGTAAAGTAAAAAAAAACAGTCTGGGGATTGTTGTTTTACAAAATCTGGTCAGCTGAGATTTTTTCCCATAGCAATAAAATAAATGATGTTGGTGTGAAACTCACTTCAGTAGTCGAGCACATGTCTGACCTACAAAAGCATTTGTTAGAGAATAACACTTGTTTAAGGTTTTGTAAAATTCTAAACAAAAACGGTTGCTGACTAAAACCGTTTTGACTTGTAGTCGAATAAACTGACTAAGACTAAAATGCATTTTCATTATCAGGACTAAGACTAAAACTAAGATTCCCGCCCAAGGCCAGATTAACCATATGGGCAACTGGGCAATTGCCCAGGGCCCACGAACTCTAAAGGGCCCAGGGCAGCAAGGGCACGAGCAAAATACTGTATCTGTAATCTCCCGCTTTATATTAAACTAGTGTGACCGTACGTTCCGTTTTCCCTGGACATGTCCACTTTTCACTCTCTGTCCGGGGCGTCTGGACTGGGGGTTGTTGTATTGATGAAAATGTGCGTTTTTTCATCCAGGAGCAGGGATCGAATTATGGGGGAGCTGTATATCCTACACATCCAGGGGAGCTGGAAAAAAGTTTTCTACCTATATGACATCATTTATGGACTCTTCTGAGCAGAGAGCACAGAGAGCGGCACAGCGCTGTGTTGTAGCGCAGCGCTCCAGGCTGCTGCGTCCAGCACACGGTCCATTCTCAAAGTGGCGCAACCAAAAAACTATAATTAACACACGATCGTTCATGTCCGCACATGTTCTCTATTTTCTGTCTTATTTGTGCCTGAAGCGCTCTGCTACTGCGGAGCTCATCACCTGTGCTGCGGTGATTTCACCTCACTGACGCAGCATCGAATCGCGCTCTCCGCTTTGCGGTCAGGAGATCTTTGATCTGCTCAGAAGTAACTGATGAAGTGAAAAAGTAAAATTCCACTATCTCCGCTATTCACCCCCCCACCCCCGCTTTCCGCTGCCGCTCGCTTCCGAACTCAAATTATGCTATACCCGCTCTACAACGGCTCCGCTCCGGTGCGGAGACCTGAGGTGCGCAAACAAGCATGCGAAATAACGCAAGTTCTGTTTGTTCCCTTTCCTGTTGGGCGGTTGTGATTTCTGTCCATTGACTGCGGAGGTGCCCCGGCGTCCGGCAAAAATAGAATCGATTCTATTTTTGCCGGACGGCAGGCGGCGCATGGCCGCAGTAGTGGACCAGCTCTGACTGACTACAATGGGACCGTTTTTGCTGCGGAGTTCCTGCCAGAGCGGAGCGGGGATAGTGGAATTTTGGGTAAGAATCCAGGCAGCAGATTTTCTGGAGAGTTTAGAGGAGATGCAGGAAGATGAGAGACAGACAGGACAGGAAATAGTTAAAAAACAAGAAAACAAAAGAAAGTGTAGGTAGATTTATCTCCACTACACGTTTTTACCTGTATTAAACAATAAGTTATACACATGTCATATTTATACATCTGATACAATTCAGATCACCTTCAAAACTCACACACCCAGGGCCGTTTCAAGACATTCTGGGGGCCCTTTAATATTGTTGCCCTGGGTACAACAAAGTGTTAATCTGGCCCTGTGCCCGCCAAAAACAACGCTGCTGGGAAACAGTGTTTTACTGGTTTTATCTGAAATACGATTGGTCACTCATGCAGGCTAAATGTGAAAATAGTCTTCTACCCCATTTCCTGCATTAGCTTGTGATAGAAAACAGACAGAAACATGCTGGGATCAGATCTACATCACACTTCGAATTCAGCACGCATAGACCCGCCCACCTTAACTCGGGACAGAGAAGGCTGTTGTTGGCTTTTACAGCCAGGAGAGAGCAGAGCACTTCTTGGCTAATAGAAGCTAACCATTAGCATTAGTTGAGTTGTCTTCACTGAAAGTTGACTTATTTATTTATCTTTGTACTTATTCTATATTTTACTGTGTGATTTCTTGGCTGCTTGTGTGTCATTGCTAAGCTTTGAAAAGTTAAATACAACAGCATTTAAGGTAACTATCATCTTCTGTGATCAGATCCAAATGATTGATGGGCTCAAACAGCAGGATGGTCAAAATAAGAGATTGTTTTATCAGATTCTGATAAACTGACAGTAAGGAAATGGGTTTTTCATGCACCAGCAATGATGATAAGTTATGATTTATGTTCAGAGACTAATTGTCACAGTTCCTCATCTGACATCACAATGATGAATTAAGATTGCTACCTTAATTTGTGACAAAGCAGCTGTTGTCATAGAGAGCTGATGTTGGTCTGTTGGGGCTCTCTCAGGTTTAAACAAGCATTTTTCTTCTTCTACAGGGAGTGTGGATTTCATCATGCAGCAAGCCTCTAATGATCTCTCAGTGGAGCCGGCACTCATACTTCTCATTATTAAACTGCAGAGTTTACTCACACCTTCACAGAATGGTGAGTACTCTTCTTCTAGGGCAAATCTGTTAAACCTGAAGAAGGCAGAGGTAGACCATACACATTTTCATCAGTTAGTGGGTTCTGAGGAGACCTGGGGAAAGAGTGCACATGCACTAAAAGTCTTGTTAATTAGATTTCAAATTGCATTTTCTCCCCCAGAAACATTAAGTGGATGACTTTCTTTTCATTTACTTTTGCTTTTCTAAACAGTCAAAGTTGCAGGGGTGTTAGAACCCGCAGGTCCACAACTGGGGTCTGTTGGGTTCCACCTGACAAATATCTCCTCCTTAGAAGGTGTGAAAGTACACGTGAGCAATCATGTATCCGACAATTTGTAGTGACAGTTCTGACTTGTGCTTCATCTTCATGTGCACAAAGGCTATTCTGGTCTATGGTTGTGCTGTAGTGTTCTGACCCTGTGTCGTTTCATATTGTAGTTGTTTTGTTTTCCTCGCTGTCAGTATGATCTTCAGTCCAGATTATGTGTGTGTGTGTGTGTGTGTGTGTGTGTGTGTGTGTGTGTGTGTGTGTGTGTGTGTGTGTGTGTGTGTGTGTGTGTGTGTGTTTAAAAGGATGGGCTTTGTGATTGGTCTGTCCTGAACGTTTGTGTACTCGGGTCAGACTCAGTGAGTGATGGGAACTTTTTTAAGCCTCATTCCTCATCAGATTCGTGACCCTAACCCCACCCTAGCTCTCCCAAGGGCACTTCTGCAGCCCTAATTCCTAACGTAACACATCAACGTAACCTTAAAAAATTCTTTATGTTATGTGAAGTTTTTTAATGAAGAATGAGGCAGATTTTTGCTTTCTTGGTTTAACTTTCAAACTGCAGCAGCTCAGTGTGACCAAAACGCTAGGAAAACCACAGAAACAGTGGGTCAAAACTCCTTCCACTCACTTCACTTTCCTCTCTGGGATTGTTCCGCAAATACACACACACACACACACACACACTCTCACACACACAGCTCTGCCAGCTGACAGAGGTCAGGCTGTGTTCACAGACAACAGGTCCTTCACTTAAATGTTTCCCAACAAGAACGGCACCTGACTAAACATTTAGAACGACTCATAAAACAAACAAACAGAATAAAACATTCCTAGCCTAGCTCGGGCTTTGCTTCCTGTTCAGCTGCTCTAAGACAATGCATCATTTGGCACATTCACGATCAGTTTGATGGATCAGGACTGAATCACGTTTTGTTTCAGATTTTTTATTTTTCTCATTCTTTTGACTACTTAATTTAAATTTATCTGAATAGCATTTTATTAGTCTCACACATGTCTGTTTTTGTTTAGTTTTTAATGTTTTTATGACTTGCTACTTTTACCTCTGCTTACTTTATTGATTGATTGATTGATTGATTGATTGATTGATTGATTGATTGATTGATTGAAACAAGTCGTTCAGAATGATTGGATGTGGTTGTATATTTCAGAGGCAAACAAGATGTTTACCTTTTTAAAAAAAAACATGTAATTTCTGGTTTCCACCGGTATGTGAAGAACTTTTCAAGCAATGTGGCAAAAATTCCCCGGAACTATTGTGCTGTTTTGAGCACATTTTAATGGACTAAATTCTTCTAACAGACGGGAGAAGCTGGGAGAAGTTAAGTCCAAGGTAAGAGGGATCAGGTGTGGCTTCGTCAGCACATTATATGATCTTATGGTTGTGAGTTTCCTGAGGTGAGAGAGTACAAACAGTAATGTCCTCCTCAGTTTAAGATGGTCTCTTTTGTGTGAGTTTTGGGCATTTTCTTGTTTTCAGAAAAAGTCAAAAAAAAGACAAATCAGAATCCAGAGAGTCTGTGATTCTGTCTTTATGCTTCAATAAGCTGCAAGATCTGGGAGGAAATTCATTTGCTGCTTGTGCTTTACTTACTGTTCTATATCATAAAGGGTGTATATAACTTCATCTGTGATGCATTCCTCCTTTTAGGCTGGTTTTGAGTGAAAAATGAAACTAAACATTGGAAAAGTATACCAAAATGTGTCTTTTATTATTTTTCTGCTGCAGCAGTTTACCACATCTGAGTCGTTTCATGCACACACATAGAAAAGAGCCAGAACTCTATACTGGTCAGTGCTAATATGAACCCAAACATGTGTAACATTGCACTACAAATATCATCATCTTTCAAGACACTTGCAATACGACTACTTCTCTCATTATTATGTGCAATAATTATTTTATTACAATTGCTTAATGATATTGCGTTACATCTTGTGTGCCACTACTGCTATCATGCTGTGCCTGAGCCGTTGCAATAATGCAATTTCCCCACTGGGGAACAAACAAAGGTATTATTATTATTCTTAACCACGACTTATTTCATAACAAAGACTGAACATTTAAATATGGTAAAAATATTTTGGCAAACCATTTGTTGAATGGTTGAACCACTGGGTTTTGAAAATTGATTAAATATTAATTACCAGCATTATAAATAAAATAAACAGTAAAAATGTTCACCAAGGACTACTTGGCCAGCAACAAAAAGATCTATGAATGTTTATTTTTCAATGATACCATCACATTTTATATTTTATTGTGATTATCTTTGTTTTTTATTGATTAAAATCCATTTATATATATATAATAAGTTTAGAAGCGTTGAGATCTAGAATTTTACAGAATCATCTAAAAACCTTGCACTGGTTAAATAAACGTTTGATAAAAGCGATTTTTCACTTTCTACGGCTATTTGTCTACTTAAGGTTCTAATGTTTATTTTGAATCTTGGCACTTGAACAGAACCTCAAAGCTTCCACCAGAAAAGTAAAAGCCAAAGAGTGAGATCTTTCAGAGGCACATCAAAGACCTGAACACAGCTACAGTACATGCAGAAAAAGAAACGCTGCGTGATGGATACCTGTTTACAGCCAAATGCTCTCCTTCAACACCTCACTCTGTTTGCTGACAGCGGTTGGCCTTGACATGCTATTTGAAATCCCGACAGAAAGAGAAGCTGCAGATTTGCCGTCTACTGGTCTCTTCCGGCTCTCGCAGAGTACAGACGCTTCTGCTTTTGCTCCCTTATCTTTTTTTCCCAAGGCTCTTTGTCCTGTCTGCCAACAGAGCGCTTCTCTGCATTTCTTCTGAAAAACCCTATTTTTTTAGAATAGATTGAATTAATTGGTCATTCAACGCGATTGATAAGATTTTTTCTACAATGAGAACGGAGGAGGGGGCTCCCACTTGCCCACAAGGGACACACGCAGCGGGATATATGCTCGATTCCTGGAGAGAGTGGAGGATCGTATGCCTCTCTCAGTTGTCCATTGAGGATGTCGAAGACGTGTGGATATTTGGCCTGATGATCACTGGATTTCTTCTGATTGGAGTGGGAGGATATCTGGTTTTCTGGACATTTGGGAAGACGGGAGCAATTGGAGGGCGACCCTAACCCTAACCCTGACCTACCCCCCCGTCTTCGGAATGGTGGACTTCAGCCTGGCGAGGTCATCAACCTGCAGGAGTCAATGTGCTCTGCGCTTCTCCCGAGATCACCCTCCCACCTGTGGCTACAGTGGCTGAGCGCCATAGATGGCTGCTCTCGCTGGGGGAAACAGCACCCCCCCCCCCCCCCCCCCCCCCCCCACACACACACACACACACACACACACACACACCCCTTCCCATTGGAGTCTCATGTTGCATTGTCTGAAGTCTGTTGCATATCTGTTTGAGGTGTTTTTTGCAGAGCCGGGGGACCTGGGGATGGACTGTCCAATCTCGGGGGCAGAAGTTGCTGAGGTAGTCAAACAACTACACAGCGGCGGAGCACCGGGGGCGGATGAGGTTCATCCTGGGTATCTCAAGGCTATGGATGTTGTAGGGCTGTCATGGTTGACACGTCTCTACAACATTGCGTGGTCATCGGGGGCAGTTCCTAGGGAGTGGCAGACCGGGGTGGTGGTCCCTATCTTTAAGAAGGGTGACCTGAGGGTGTGTTCCAACTATAGGGGGATCACACTCCTCAGCCTCCCTGGAAAGGTCTACTCCAAGGTACTGGAGAGGAGGGTCCGAGCGATAATTGACTCTCAGATAGAGGAGGAGCGATGTGGTTTTCGTCCTGGCCGTGGAACTGTGGACCAGCTCTATACCCTTGCAAGGGTGATGGAGGGGGCATGGGAGTTTGCCCAACCAATCCATGTGCGTTTTGTGGATTTGGAGAAGGCTTATGACCGTGTCCCCAGGGGCACCCTGTGGGGGACGCTCCAGGAGTATGGGGTGGGTGGCTTTCTGTTAAGGGCCATTCAGTCCCTTTTACCAGAGGAGCGTGAGTTTGGTCCACATAGCCGGTAGTAAGTCGGACCTGTTCCCGGTGAGGGTTGGACTCCGCCAGGGCTGCCCTTTGTCACCGGTTCTGTTCATCACTTTTATGGACAGAATTTCTAGGTGCAGCCGTGGTGTGGAGTGTGTCGAGTTTGGTGACAGGAGAATCTTGTCTCTGCTTTTTGCGGATGATGTGGTCCTCCTAGCTTCATCCAGCTCTGACCTTCAGCTCTTGCTGGGTAGGTTTGCGGCCGAATGTGAAGCGGCTGGGATGAGGATCAGCACCTCCAAATCTGAGACTATGGTTCTCGACCGGAAAAGGGTGGCTTGCCTCCTCCGGGTCGGGGGAGAGGTCCTACCTCAAGTGGAGGAGTTTAAGTATCTCGGGGTCTTGTTCACGAGTGAGGGTAGGAGGGATCGGGAGATCGACAGGCGGATTGGTTCAGCATCTGCAGTGATGCGGACGCTGAGCCGATCTGTCGTGGCGAAGAGGGAGCTGAGCCAGAAAGCCAGGCTCTCAATTTACCGGTCGATCTACGTCCCAATCCTCACCTATGGTCATGAGCTTTGGGTAATGACCGAAAGAACGAGATCGCGGATACAAGCGGCCGAAATGAGTTTCCTCCGTAGGGTGGCCGGACTCAGCCTTAGAGATAGGGTGAGGAGCTCGGACATTCGGAAGGGACTCGGAGTAGAACCGCTGCTCCTACGGATCGAAAGGAGTCAGTTTAGGTGGTTTGGGCATCTGGTCAGGATGTCTCCTGGACGCCTCCCTGGGGAGGTGTTTCGGGCATGTCCTGCTGGTAGGAGGCCCCCGGGTCGACCCAGGACACGTTGGAGAGGTTACATCTCCAATCTGGTCCGGGAACACCTTGGGGTCCTGCCGGAGGAGCTGGTGGACAAAGCCGGGGAGAGGACGGTCTGGAGCTCCCTAGTTGGGATGCTGCCCCCACGACCCGGACCCGGATAAGCGGAAGAAGACGATGACGACGAACCTGCATGAAAAACTCAGTGACTGATTATATAATTAGAAATAATAATTTAAAATGTTTTTCAGTAAACCACCTTTAAACACCTCATGCTCTAAAATATCCCTTCCTATTCCCCATCTATACAAACACACTCGTGTTTTCTGTTGGGGGTTTGTTGTACAGTTATATGCAGAGGTAACATGCCTGTATGCAGAAATGCAATGGCACACTGCAGCTCATTATAACGAGATGGAAAACCAAAGGAAAACGCTGCAGATGTTCTGTAAGACTCTGCAGCTGTAAGAGTGGAAGTTACAGCATCTGATAAGTAAAACAGATCAAAGGAAAAGCTTTTTCACATCAAAAGGTACGATTCATAAGATCACACAAAAGATAAACCTTGTGCAATGTCACTCGTACAGCTTCTTGACTAATTGTGTTTCCTAACCCGAATGCCTTTTTCATTCTAATGGACACTCAAAAAAAAAAAAAAACCTTGGCAAGATACGTTTCAAAAGGAAAATCCCAGAGTCAAACGTCTATGCAGCAAAGTGAATGGAGCTGTGATTACTGACACACACAGATGAGCTTCTGCCATGGCTGAATAACAGAGAGAAACACTGGAAACAAAGACTGTTTTATTACAGGAGCATCGTTAAAAATGACCTGGAAATAAAAGGATCACTCTCAATTTTACTTCTAGGGCTCATTTGCAATCAGCTTCTTGTAAAAAAGAGAGGAAGGAGAAAAAGGCTGATTTGTAATTCATCACACAGATGTAAAAGGGTGCATGAAAATTGACACCCAGCTCAAAGTTTGTCAAGACACGATCGCAGTAATAATTTTCAAATAATCAGGACCACTCATGGTACCACTAATCACCGCTGCAGTGGCTGTCTTTTAAGCAATGGCTTCATGAATACTGCAGCACTTGTACAACCTAGCTCTGAAACTAGCCACCAGACAAGTGCAGAGAGGTCATCAGAGGAAATCAGAGTCAATGTGACAGATCTGATACTGTTAAGAGCTCTGCATGACATCAACCTCAGACAGAATAGTGGCAGTCCTTTCCATTAGGACAAAAACATTAGTTTTCAGTGTTGCAGAATAATAAATTAATTCATGAGCTCTGTGAAAATGGACAAGATTAGAACATAGAATGAATAATCTTAAATGGAAAGCACGGAGTTGGGAGGGTCATGGTGTGCAAGTCCAACTAATGTTTTGGCTATTTACACATTTTCACGTAGCACCCTGATGGACTGCATTTTTATCAGATTACTGGCTGATATAAAGTGTCTACTCTTCAGAAATTCTGCAGAAAGTGAATATTTCTGCATATTTAAGGAGACCCAACGCATGCTGTCAAAATAGAAGCTTCTCTCAATTAGAACTAAAGGAAAACTCATGACTTTGCCTAACATGCTACCTCATTGAAATTCAATGGAATACATTTGGATTTGTTAACAAGGCAGTGTGTTAGGCCTAACGACATTATGCTGTGAAGTTGCAGATTGCAAATCCAGTCCATTTTAGCCACATGACAGAAGCCACAGTGGGTTCTTTAGAGGTATGCAACATAAAGTCTCATTTTCTCTGGGCTGATGTAACGCCCCAGTGCAATGATGAAGAAGAAGATCACCCTGAATGATCTGTTTATTATTATTATTATTATTATTATTATTGTTGTTGTTGTTGTTTTCCATTAAAAACTGAGGCAACCAACCAGACTTGTGACTGGTTCAACTGTACAAACTGAGGAATACTGAAAACATAGGGTGTTGCTCAATGTCAAGGCGGCTGGCCTCGCCAGGCGATGTCTTGCGAGGCCAGCCGCCTTGCTTGCGAGGTCACTGTCCTTCCTTGGTCAAAGAAAACGGTTAAATGCAACAGACTTGCATCACGTGACCACGGTTTCCACGGTGGTCACATAACGTCACGTGACACGGGAGACGTTATATTTTATATGCATTAGTTTCAATATAAATATATAACGAGCCTTTTACTTTTTAAATTGTGTATATGTTTGTTAAGTTAAATATATAAGTGAGTTACTACCCACTAGCCACCGAAGCTGCAACTAATAAGCAACTAACCAACCATAGATAACTTCTTTTGGACCTAAAAAATAAATTTTAAATTAGTTGACCTACTTTTAAACTTGAAATTTGCCCCAAAAGTAGCTGCTTCTGATTCGCCATCCTTTTGAAAATACCGTGATGTGTTCTGGGTAATTTTTGACCAAGGCTAGGCTACAAGACACCTCCCGTGTATCCTTGCTCAGCTAGCTAAACGGCTAACAAACGGAAAACACACGCCTCGGTAGAACATGAACATTGAACACGTCTTGGTGGCTCCCGATGACTATCTCCTAGGCAACCGGGGCGAAGCCAAGACATCAAGGCAAGGTTCCTCAGCATGGATAAACACTTCCATCATTCCCAACTCATTTCATTATTCTTATATACAAAGAGGACTATGCTTTTAGCTTTTGCATCAATAACATCAAAAGAAGCTCTTTTTTTTCACTTCCTCTGGCTTCTGAAAACCATCCCATGGGGTCCAGATCCCAATGTTTAAAAATACTGGTTTGAAAGATGTGTGCAAGCCAAACACATAAATGAAATCATCTTCTGACTGACTGTTGCTTTGCTAACCCTTTGTTTACTATCAGTGTTTTGCTAAATAAGCCAAAACTATAGTGATTGATTTAAATATGTACAACTGCCAGTCGTTGGCATTTTCATTAATATTTTATAATTAAAATTATTTCTGAAATTATAGAACAGGTAATAAAATTGTAGTAAGAAGGTTTTTTTTTTTTACTGGTATGCATGACTTTTGTCAAGACACCCTTTGAAAAATGGTTGTACAAGTGTTTTGTGACAAATGCTTTTTCAATCAAACTTTAACTTGTTGTATATTCTGCATTTGAGGTGTTGTGCCATAATGGTATTGGTATGCAACAAATGGCCTCATTTAACTGCTGCAAGGATCCATATTTGGCAAGAACTGCTCAGCTAAGCATAGGGAACAACCCGCAATCATCACTTTAGCACATAAGGGTCAGACATTTGAGAAAAAATTCAAAGACTTGAAAGTTTCCTCAACTGTTGTCTCAAGATTTTTAAATGACTGTGATAAAACTGTGACTTTGTAGGTACCTCAGCTCCATTAGGCTGATTAAAACTACCAGCCTCACAAGCCATTAGGAACTCAGATTTAGGCCCATGAGGGTTTACAAGCAACAAGCATGGATGTTTGTAGGTAAGTTTGAGATCAGTTGTCATTAAAAACAACAGTAGAAGAAAAAACGAGTCTCGTGGAGACCAGGCTTTTTCACTTCTAGCACCACCACTCTGAAACCAGCTACCACAGCCTGTTAGTCAGTCTACTTCTCTGCCCGTCCTTAAGAGTCGCCTGAAAACCCGCTTTTTTCATTCAGCATTTCCTCAACATGCTTGAAGTTGGCTTACTTTTCTGTAGTTTTGATTCTTTGCTTTTAATTCTGTTGTTTCACGTTCAATGTTTTAATCTCTTATCATGACTGCATTTTGTTCTTCAGGGCCTTGGCCTCCCACAATGGGCGAGGAAGGTGCTTTATAAATAAAGCATTGATTGATTGATTGATTGATTGATTGATTGATTGATTGATTGATAAACTTTTATTTCCGGTGCATGAAAAGTGTTGGGTTTTATCAGAGCTCACACCAGACCTACAGAGATTCACAACCATCAGCATTTCATTTAACATTAGATCAAATGTGATGAAGAATATTCTGCAGAAATACATAAAATGTGACTTTTGGAAATTTGCAAGGAACAATGTAAATTCAGTCAATCACAGATAACATTAAATCCACACTTGGCAGCTTAGCACCCCCTAGTGTCCGTTATCAATTCTCTATGGTCAAACTAAAAATGAAATTTATCTTCTCGCAGTGCGTTTGTCTTTTTAACACCTTAACCCAACAGCTGAAATGTCTCCTCAGTCTTCCTTAGTGTCTACAGGAGTGATACATCACTAACCCCAAAATTCCACTACCTCCGCTCCGCTGCGCTCCGGCACAAACTCCGCAGCAAAAACGGTCCCGTTGTAGTCAGTCAGAGCTGTTCCACTACTGCAGCCGTGCTGTGCAGTGCGCCGGCTGCCATTCCACCATCCGGCAAAAATAGGATCGATTCTATTTTTGCCGGACGCCGGAGCACCTCCGCAGTCATTGGACAGAAATCACAACCGCCCAACAGGAAAGGGAGCAAGCACAACTTCCGTTATTTCACAATAAATCGATAAACAAAAAGTGTTTTTTGTTTCATATGCACAGGCTTAACAACTTTTAACAACTATCAACGGCGGTTGAGTGCGTGTCTGAGCAGAACCTCCCTGAACCGTCTACAGGTGGTTCAGAACGCCTGTGCTCGGCTTCTGACCAAGTCCTCCAAACACACCCACATCACCCCGCTTCTCTTCCAGCTTCACTGGCTGCCAGTCAACTTCAGGGTTCATTTCAAGATCCTGGTTCTGGTCTGTAGGGCCTTACATGGACAAGCACCATCTTACATTGGTGATCTTTTTAGTCCCTACACCCCCAGCAGGTCCCTGAGGTCCAGTGACCAAAGCCTACTGGTTGTGCAGCACCAGGCTAAAGACCAAAGGTGACAGATCATCTGCTGCTGTGGCCCCCAGACTCTGGACCTCTCTCCCCCTGAGCCTGAGACCAGTGGACTCAGTGGTCTCCTTTAAAAAGCAGCTGAAGACTCACTTGTTCAAGCTGGCTTTTGTATGACCTTCTTCACCTCTCTCTCTTTGTTCTGCTCTCCCCACCTATTCCACCTTCCTCAGGATCCACTGATTTCCCTCTTTCCTGTTCACTCTCTCTCTTTCTTAACATTTTTTAATCACAATTGTCTATTTTTGCTCATTTTCAATATATTTTTAAACATTTTCTAAAGTTGTTTTATGTTTTTACATTTTTTGTTTTTGTGAAACGCCTCGTGATTTTTATCTTGAGAGGCGCTATAGAAATGATATTTTCTTCTTCTTCTTAAATTACCCACTTAACTTGAGTCTGAACCGAGTCAGCAGGGAACACACCCCCACCTTTAGTCTGCATTTAACAAACTACAGCTTGGCTCATTGCACCAGTATATTAATTTGACTCTCAGTGCAGATGCAGGGATTTGTTTAAGACAACCACCCACCAGATACCTAAAGCAGGGCTAACCAACCTGAAGTCATTAATAAGATACCATTTCTGCCAGGCTGACGGCAGAATGAAGATGTCTGAAACTGCTCACTGCCGGATGATTTCCAGATCCCACTTTGCTGCTTCACAGCAAGATTTCTGCTGCCATGTTTTATTCTACCTCCAAGTGCAATATACCAATTAAGAGGGTCCAATTAAAACCCCATTCCAGCTGAGACCAGCAGGCCTTGAGCCTAATAGTTATGTTGTAATTAGCTCCAGAGAGATAGGCCTCGGGGAAACACTCCTCTGGATTGATACTTGCACATATTTTCACATGTTTCATCACTGATGCCGGGCATATGCTATTACACCTCAAAGGGATTGATTTGGATACGAAGAATTGTAATATATTTTTGTTGTTTTTTGGTGGGCTTTTCTTTATTTGTGCAATGTCATGGTGATAAAAAAAGCTAACAGATTGTCTGAGCTGTAAAACTGTAATTGGCTCTCATATTTACACCCACATTCTTCTGAGACTCGTCTGCACACAGACACACGCTCTCGAAATCAAAACTACAAAAAAGGGAAAAAATACAACACTTCCTCATCTGCCATTCTGCTGGAGAATGGAGACGGGGATCAAAAGAAAGTGAACAAAGCTTTATATTTACACCATCCTCAAAGGGATTTGGCTCTTTATGAGGACAGACAGCTGTAATGGTGGTGCGCTGTACGTCTCCTGGCCGTACTCAGAGCTGTTGAACAGGAGCAGCCAAACTGAGCACATATGTGTGACGAGCGTTGATCTAACGGTTTATTTAACATGGCCTACGTTTTAGTATCTACTAATCATAAATCCCCTTGAGCCCACAAACTCAGTCACGTTCAACAGTGACCTTGGAGGGGGGTCGGGGTTGGAATAAACAAGCAGAATAATTGAGATAATCACAGCAACAAACAAAAATGTGCAGCACTTTGAGTGTGGAATTATTGTTGGAATCCATTCTGCTGCAGCAAGCTCAACATCGTTGGTTAGGATTTATTTATGCTCCTTCGTATAACACGTGGTGCATTTGCTTTTTATTGCTGTACCTCGGCTAAAACGAAAAGCGTGACATTCAAGGGTCAGAGAAAATTCTGCAAAGTGAAGATGTAAGCAAATGTTTCTCAACACTGGTGAAAATGTCACCTGTGTGGAGAAATGCTTTGATGCACTTTACTGAAACTATATTCAATAAAGTTGAACTAAGGTCAAGCTACATAGAATCTTATTTGATCATAAAGGTTTTTTTTTGTGATTATTTATCTCTCATCATTTGTGAGAAGGTTACACGAGTGAAAGGGTTAGGAAGCTGATTTTTATGAAGCATGGCATATTTAATATTGTTTAATATTGAACTTATTTTAAACAGATTATGCAATAACCTTCATGTTTAATGTTTATCAACTGTATACCTTTTTGCTTTGTTAAATCCAGGTTAGGGTTAGGTGTTTTTCACCACCACCTAAGATGATGTTGACTTTTGCACACTGTGTTAAAAAGAGTAAAAAATACATTAAGGAAAGTCAAAAGCAACAAAAGTTTTCAATAATAAAAATGACTTTAATGGATTTTCAACCCAATCTTAAAAAAAAAAAAACAAAAGAGCCTGCCGAAATCAATAATTCCAAACGTTGGAATGATGCCGTCTCTCCTTGATTTCAGTCTCTAAATTCCCTCTGGGATTAATAAAGTATCTTTGAATTTGAATTGAATTGAATTGAATTGAACTGAATTGAATTGAATTGAACTGAATTGAACTGAACTGAATTGAATGTTGTTGGCACTTCTAGCTGCAGCTGTCCAGCTGAATTAAGGGGCCGTGGGGGAAGGTCCAGGTCAAAGATTTCTGGCAAATAAGGAGAACAGGCTCAGTGCAAAGCCATATATACAAATAAATGAATTTTAAAATTGACCCAAAAATGGAAAGGAAGCCATTGAAAAGCACCCTTTTCTTTGTGCCGGGTAAACACCCAGTAATTGTGCTTTCATCTCTCTGTAGCCGGGGAAGTGACGTTTGATTAAAGTCTGCATAAAGAACTGCAAAAGTCCAGTCCCAAACTCACAAATGCACAAGTCTGACTTCTCCCGAGAGAGAAAAACAACAAACAGACAAAAAAAAACTTTATTTTAGCTGATTGCTGTGGGTGGGAAAAGCAAACAACTAAGTTAACTTATTACTTATCAACATTTTGCTGGTTCTCAGCGTCAAAACCTCAGTCTTCTCCACATTCAAGTTCAGGGAGTTGCAAGCCAACCAGGCTTCAACAACAGAAACACGGTACAGAACTGTCCATTTGTGGCAGACTTGACAAAAATTTCTACGGCTGCCCTCTGTCCATCCCGAAGGCTGGAGTTCAGCGCTGCGAGCTGTTTCATCGCATGCTGCCTCCTTCTGTGCAGCACCATGGACAGCTCCCGCTTCTGCTCCTGCTTCCACCTCAATCAGCACCCTGGACAGCGGCACAGCTAAGATGTGGTTCTTCACCTCCTCCCTCCTGGAGACAATCGGTGCAGCTGCACTGACTCCCCCTGATGGCCGCTAGGGCGTGGCACTCCTTTAAAAGCCAAGGCTGCCAGTTCACCAAGGAGGCTCAGATCTCTGCTGGTGCCCCCAATCAGAGCAAGCTCTAATGTTCTCAAGCATTA